>NW_024967275.1:0-11983 GCF_019238085.1 Lagopus leucura
CCGCCGTTTCATAGCTGCCGGGGGGTTTGCGGGGCGCCCGGGCCAGCTCCGGGTAGCCGTGGCCAGTGTATTTACTAAAAAGGTGAGGTAGATGGGAGGCCGGCAGCAGGGCCGCGGCCCCCGGCCGCAGAGCTTTCCGCCTGATTGGCAGCAACGGCCGGGGAGAGTCATTCAAACCCAGCCAAAGTTTGTTCTCCTTCCAGAAGCCGCGGAAGGGGTCGGCGGGCGCCCGCTCCGGCCGCAGCTCGCCGCCCGCCAGGGCCCGGCCGAGCTTCCGCCGCTTTGTCCTGAGGACCCGCTCGGTTTTGCAGGAGGTGTAGAGCGCTTCCACGTCCTCTCTGGAGATGAGCGTGCATTTGGCGGCGTGGAACGCGATGGAGTTGATGGCTTTGAGTTTCCTCAACTCCTCCAGGTCGCAGTGGTGCTTTTTGACTTTCAAATGATCCATTCGCTTGTGCACGGTGGTCCGCGGGATGTTTTTGAGCAGGTCGGTGAAAACCTGGGAGAGTGCAAACATTTGCTTTCCTTTAATGATGAGGTAGCCGAGCCGCACGCCATCCACCTCTTCAAACCCCGACTTCAGGTCTCCCATTTCGCGAATTAAATCATTCCCGGCATTTGCGGAGAGAGAGAGAGAAGAAAAAAAAAAAAAAAAAAAAAAAAAAAAGGAAAAAGAAAAAAAAAAAAAAGAAAAAGCCACACACACACAATCCTCGGCCAGATGCTGTATTTGTCTCAAGGCATCCTGCTAACAGAGCGCAACAAAGGCTGCTGCTATTCCTGGTGAGTGAAGTGCCAAACTTTAGACAAAATTTAAAAAATAAAAATAAGTTAAAAAAAAAAAAACCACCACCGTGAGGCTACAATCAATATGTAATCTTAAAAATCAGCTTTGCCAAAGTGTTTCTCTAAGTTGCTGCCGCAGATCAGTACCTGTTCCCTTTCATTCCCTGCTTTTCCATTGGAAACTATGATAATGGAATGTGAAGGGAGGAAGAGAAAAGCAATGCAGCTGCTATTCCCGCCGCTGCTTTAGCTACAAATAAAATGACAGAGTGAAGTGAGCTCGTCCGGAGACACCTTCATCAATTAATTCCCCTAAAGCCAACGCTGATTGGACACTCCTGACAGGTGATGCAATAAAAATTGATATTCCACCCCTTCCCCCCAAAAATCTCCCGCTAATTAGCATACCCTCATACCGCCGCCTCCCCTCCCAAAGTAAATAATACAGTTCGCAGATAAATCTTTCTATTAAACAATCCGGGCTCCAGCACGCTCCGACCTCGCCGGCTTGCTCCTCGCTCGCTCCACACGAAGGATTTCGGTGCTTTTCCGTAGCGTTTCGTATATTCTTTAGGCTATTTCGGACCAACGTTGCTCTTTTGTGCGCGCCGTGAGTGTGAGGGACGGAAGCGTGAGCGCGGCGGTGGGAGATCCTCCGCGAGCGCGGCCGTTCGGCAGCGGCGTTCGCCGCGCATTGTGCGGCTCCGCGCCCCGGGCCCAGCGCTCCCAACTTCGAGGCTCGGAGCGAGGAATACTTACATGTGCGGGCCGCTCCGATTCTCCTCTCCTGGGCAATTCGCTCTGTGCGGCCGGGGCTATTTTGCTGCCCGCACCCCGCGCTGCCCGAGCGCTCGGAGCCGCGGCTCGAATATTGCGGGAGGGGGAGGAGGACGCGAGCTGGCGTCAGCCCCGTAACAAAGCATAAAGAAGGCAGAAAGGCGCACACTTCCCCCAGTTAACCGTGCCGGATGGCGAGCTGCGGTGTGCTACGGTCCCGGAGCCCGCGTCGGGATTGCTGCGCGCCGATTGATTCCAGCGGAGGAAGGAGAAGGCGGAATACCCCGGGTGCTTCCAGGGCTCTACGTAACAACACCGAGCGCTGCGCGCACCGTGAGCGGGGCTGCAAAGGGCTACGGAGCGGCTGCCCCGCTCCGGGCATGGCCGGGCCGGGGCGGCACCTCCGCGGCCGTGCGGTGTTCCATGGGAGCAGCCCCTTAACATCAACGTGAAGGTTTAACCTCTTCTTGGGAATGCGGAATTATTGCAGTGCGAGGAGCGATGGTTCCGGACTCGCTGCCCCGCCGCACGCCGCTCCGTGTCACGTCCAAGTGATGCTCGCGGTGTGCACTCAGCCGCGGGCACGGCCGTGTGGCCCGGAGTCACACGTATCCGCGAGGGGAATGACACATGCCGGAGTGCTGGGGCTTGGCAAGGGAAAAAAAAAAAAAAAAAAAAGAGAAAGGGAAAAAAAAAAAAAAAAAGCAGCTTCAATCTTGACTGTCAATATCCACTCCATGGACTGGCGATACGGTGCGCAGAGGTCGCGTTACCCCGTCAGGTACAGCCAAAATAAAGGGCATCATCCCCCCGAAAAAGGCTCGGCGAGGGGGAAGCACGCGATCCCCCCCGTGCTGCAGGAATTCAAGAGCGAGTCGGGAATTTCGAGCAGCGCATCCGGAAATTGAGGAAGTCTATGGCAGAGAGCCTCCGAGTCACGGGCTGAGGTTTGAAGTCAGCCTCGAACTACTGTTGCTCTCAGCGCAGATGTAATCGCCGCCGTTCAACTTAATCCATGTGTGCCCGGCCCGCGATGTCTACTTCTTCCCTTTGAAATCTAAGGGCAGCGTTCCCATCCAGGAAACCGGAGCTAGAGCCGATTACATCGCGGCCCCCGAACGGGAGAGGCTCCGGGGCGCATCCAGCGCCGCGCGGCCCCACCGCGGCCGAACAATGCCTCCGCCGCTCCCCCCGCCCGCGGCTCTGCCCCCGGCTCCGCGCTGTGCCCCGGCCGGGAGGGACCCGGGGGCGGCGGCGGAGTAGCGGGGGAACGCGCTGCCCGCGTGGGAAGGAAACCCTCGTGGTGTTTGTAGAGCGAGAGACAATACGGGCGTTTAAAAATTCCTCCTGATGTACTTATATGCTGCCAACACCCCCACCCCCTCCCGCTGCTCTCCTCCCCCTGCTTTAAGGTTAAGGCGATGGAGTCAACAGTGAGGGAGCAGTGAACTCCGAGAGAGCTTTTCAGAAGACGTTACAAAAAAATAAAATAATAATAATAAAAACACACACACACACCACCACCACCAACAAAACGCCATGAGCCCCGAGGTCCTTTATCTGCACGGAGCTGGGCGGTTCGGTCCCTGCTGAAATCCCCGCGGGGACACACAGAGGCACACACACACACCCTGCGGTGACAGCCCGGCTGTTATTTCCAAAATGCGTGATTTCTGTTGGTGTAATTCCGCCGATACCAAACGCCAGGAAGCAGCGGCGGCTGTCTGAACACCCTTCGCGTTCTGAAAGGTACGGCCACGGCCGCTGGCTGGAGCCGGAGCCCCGTATGGAAGGGCAGGAAGGCGGCAGGACTCCTAGGAAACGTCCCCCCGTGCCCACACCCGCACCCAGCCCCACATTCCCTCACCAGCACACCTCTGCCCGCTCCCCGTACCCCTCCTCTCCCCGCGCCGGGTCGGGCATCCGGGCTCTGCCCCGGCCCCGCCGAGAGACCCCGAGGAAGGGCCGCGGGCCCCGCGCTCACGCACACGAAGGGCCGGGGGCTTCCGGATTGGTTTGCACACACAAGGGGGATTGCGATCGATAGATACCGCTGTTTGCGGCCGGGATCGGTAACGTGAACGCCAGCCAAAAGAATTAAAATGAGCAATTAAAGGTGTCTGGCGTCAATTACGCGAAAAGTTGCGTGCGTGTACGCCCGCATGTCCACGTCCATGTGTGTGTTGACCTGGCTGTGTGTGCGGGGCTCCCAGATGCCAGGGAGTCCCTTTGTTAATTTTACAGACGGTGTCACCCTGCCCGCGATCACGGATGCCCACGGTGAAGGGCCGCTGCCTGTCCCACGTTTCCTGGGAGGAGGACGCAGAGGTGCCCGCTCTGGCCGGGCAAACACACACACACACACACACACACGGCTCTGGGGTGGTGTGTCCGGGCACACACACACACACACACACCATCAATCAGCCGTGCTCCTTTTCACGCTGAGCAGCGCGTAATGCGCGATCTGCACTCTGCGCTGAGCGGTGTTCCAGCCCCGGAGCCTTCTGCCCGAAGTAGAAACCTTATTAAGAAACTAAAGAGAAAAAGAATATTCGTGGTACTCCGCTGCAGACCTATTCCCATTTTCTATAAATCGCATACTTTCATTTTTATAAACTCGTGTTCAAATATAGGGAAGTGCTTCATCACGGCGTTGAGAAGAAAAAAAATACGCGTAGCGCTGGAAATTCGCCTTTACGCGATGGTTTGATTTATTTTCACTGAACGGTGATGTTTAAATACCGTCGCAATTCCTCCTGACCTCTTCCCCCCGCAGCGGCGCGGCACACACACCGCGGAGCGCTCAGTGGGAAATGCAGCAGCGATGCCCACCGGCAGCTGTGCCGATGGGAGAGCGCTTCGGGAACCTCCAGGGCAGCCCGAGAGGCCATCTGCATTTCCACCCACGGATTGCTGTCTTATTCGTGAATTATCATTACTAATTATTATTTCTTAAGTGCTGGGCTGTGTCTTCAGGTATTGACGAGCTGTAAATTAACCTTCTGCTTTCACGACTTGGGCAAAAATAAATGCTCCAAAGGATAACTCCTCTGCTCCCAGAGCCCGCCGTGCGCACCGCGCTCGGGGAGGAGCAGCGAGCAGCCAGGGGCTATCACAAAGGGCCGGGAACGTAAATATAATGGGGTCAAAGAACAGTATAATGGGATCCTTCTGCTATTTTAAAGTCAGCCAAATGTGACTGTAGGACTTAAAAATCGCCGTAAATTCCGCTGTGACAACAAACGAGAATGTTCGACTAAATCTCCTAAATACATAGGACACGTAGAAATGCCAAATATCGGCCTGAACAAAAATCATCGCACCGCTGTGTCCAGGAGTTGCAGGGCTCTCTTTCTCTCTCTCTCTTTTTTTTTTTTTTCTCTCTCCTTTTCCCCCTTTGCAAACAAAGCAGCGCTGTGCAGTTCCGCGGAGCGCTGTGTAAGTTGTGATGGTCGGAGGGGGCCGGGGCGTCCCCCGCACGTGAGAATTTGGTGCGATTCACAATCACGGCGGGTTGAGGCTCTGCCTGAGCTCGGCGCTCCCGCAGTTTTAGGACACTTTCCGCAGGAGTTTCTGGCCGCGTACTCCATGCCATGTTGTTTACTGACCCATAATCAAAACGCGGTGACCTCCTACCCTTTTTTTGCCCCTTGACCCACGCTGAATTCAATGCAGCCTTTATAAATTTGCAAATCCTTGGACGTAAAGGGGATTTGGCGCGGCTTTGTTCGGAAAGGCTCCCAAAAGTTTGCATTTTTAATTAGGTAAAGGTACAGCACCGAGCGCTGGGAAACTGGGGCCCGTCCCGCACGGAGGTGATCGCTCTGAATTTCTGCACCGGGGATCTGTGTCCCCAAGCTGCGCCGCAGCCCTGAAGCGGAGGGAATCTGAAGTTTTGGGCAGTCCCAAATCGGCGATGTGGCCCTGCTCAGCGCGGGTCGTGAGGACGGACGGGCGCGTCCTTTATCACTGCCATCACTCAGCCCAAAGGACACCGTCATTACGATGGTGATAAAACAACGCCCGCTGATGTGTGCTGGATAAATACAGAATGTTTACAGCCCTAAAGTGCTTCGATTCCAATCAAAGGCTATGAAAGAAAAGCCCCTCTTCCTGCCTCCTTCTCCCCCCCCCCCCCCCCCCCCGTCATTCCTTATTTATTTACCCCGCAGTTGCAACGCGGCCCTAGGAAATAGAACGGCCGCACCGGGGGGGGGGGAAACCTCTGCATTCATTTTCCAGCTGCCCAGGGGGTGCCGCTGCGGGGGGGAGCACAGAACCCCCCGCTCCCCGAGAGCCCGCGATCATCTCAAATATTCACGGTATCAGCAGATCGCATCGTAATCAGATTAAAGCGAGGTTTGGGGATGGGAGGGGTGGTGCCCTGGGGCCACCATTGAGATGCGTGGGGAACGCAGAGCAGGGTCTGCCCGGCGTTAGGAAAAAAAAAAAAAAAAACACAACAAAAAACAAATACAAAGCACCAACAAACCAGAACAAAACCAAGCACAGTGAGGCACGGCGGCCGTTGTGCGAGGAAGGGGCACCGTAACACGCCGAGGTTCCACATTCAGCCGCCCGGTTCCGCCCGGGGGCTGTTTCCTTTTAAACTTCCTGACCGATGTTTCTGCGGGATGCGCTTATTTGTTTGCGCTCGGAGCTCCGCGCAGGGCCGGCTCCGAGCTCGTCGGGCGCTCGGCTCACCCCGTCCGAGCAGGGAATCGCCGCGTTTAACCTTTACAAGACGCGCTCCGCGGCGCGGCGCCCACTCGTGCGGACTCGGCGCAGAGCCCCGCCGCTCTCCCTCTCTCCTTCCCTCCCTCGGGCGGTTCACAGCCCCACGCCGGGGTGGCTCCGTTTGATGCCGCACGGAGCGGGAAGCGCCCAGGAGCGGCCCGAGGGCCCTCCCGACCCCGCGGCCACCTCACGGCAGACGGCGGCGCAGAGCCGATGGGCGCGAAGAAGGTAAAGGCGCCGCCACACCGAGCCCTGGGAACAAAGGCGGCCCAAACCCCGCGCGGCCCGGTCCCGTCCCGCGCCTCGGTGCCCCGACGCGCCGCCGAGGAACCGGGCGCGGAGAGGGCGGTGCGGCCCGGTCCCGCCCGCCTGCGGAGGCGCCGCCCGCCATTGGGGCCGGCGGCCGCTGACCTTTGACCCCTCCCCTCCTCCCGCCGCTTCCTCCGCCGCCGGCCGCTCGCCTACCCACAATGCCCCGCGCCGGCCGCGCTCGTGCCGCGCTCGAGCCTCCCGGAACGCCCCCTCCCCCGCCGCTCCCCTCCCCCCGGCCCCGTCCGAGAGGGGGCAGCGCCCTGGGGCGGGGCGGCCCCGTGGCGGCGGCGTTCACGCCAGTGGGGGCGGGGAGGGACCGCGCCGTGTTCGAACGGCGGCGTGCGAGGAAGGGCCGGGGGCTGCCGGCGCCTCCTCGCTCCGAGCCGCAGGGAGAGGAGAAGAGGGAAGGAGGAGATGGGGCCGGGAGCGGCACAAAGGCCGAGCGCGGGGAGCGGGCAGGGCTGGGCCGCGCCTCGCCTTGACGGCGCTCCTCGGTGGCCCGAAGGAAGCCACACGTGACGCCGGTCGAGTCGCGCCAATGTAAACAGTCGGAAGTTAAATCCTAATGTTATGCAATTATTTAAATGGAGATGTGGCTCCGCTCGCTCTGCGCCGTCCGTTGCCGCGTCCCGCTGTGTGGCGGCGCGCCGCTCCCGAGCGTGACGTGGGAACGCTGCAGCCGGACCCGTCCGAGGCGTGCGGGAGCGGAGCGCTGCGACCGCTGCCCCGGTACGAGGCGGGGAGCGCGGCCCCAAGGGAACGTCCGCGTGGGAGAAGGACGGGGCCGGCGGCGCCAAGCGGAGCGGAGCTCCCCCGAGGGGACGGGGCGCTGCGGGGTGGGCTGCAGAGCGGGCCTCCCTCGTCCTCTCGCCGCCCGCCCGCCCGTCCCTCCCGGCTCTCCTTGGCCGCTCTCCTCGCGCGGGGACCCGGGGTCAGAGCAGAACAATGCCGCACGGCCCGCCGTGCGCGGCACTGTCCCCTGAAGGGAAGCGGCGCGCACTGCAGCCCAGGTGGGGCCGCGCGGCTGCCTCCCCTCCCGCCGGCTGAGCTCTCGGCACGCGGGGCGGGAGGAGGTCAGGGCTGCGAGCGGGGCTGCGCGGCTCCCATAGGCCGCCCCGCCGACCCCGGGATAGGCTTGGAGCGCGGCTGGCCGCGAGCCAGCCCCGCCGTCCCGCTTGCCCTGCGGCACGTTTTGCGCTGAGGGCGATAGAGTGCGAGGGTGAGTAGCCGGGAGGAGGAAGCCGCGGTGGCCCGGGCGGCACGGCGAGAGCCGACGGAGCTCCGAGGGGAGCCGGGCGCCCCGGGGCCGCGGGAAGGCGCCGTAGGAGGATGGAGGACCCGGGCGGGAAGCGCGCCGGGCCCCGGGAGAGCGGTGCCGGGCCCCGAGGAAGCGGCCGGGCCCTCCCATTGTTCGTGCGGCCGGCGGGGCCCTCCGGCCTGAGGGAGAGCGGAGCAGCTCCCGCCGCGCGGCCGCGGAACTCGGCCGGCAGCCCGCAGCCAGCAGCGCGGCGGCTCCGGTGCGGGAGCGCCTTGCTCCTGTGGGGCCGTACCTCACTGTTACTGCAAAGGTAAAACCCCGCTCCGGCGGCGGGCTCGTGCGTAAATAACATCTGTGTGTGGGCGGATGGTGGGCAGCTCTGCTCGCAGGGACGGACAGGAACTGCTCCGAGCCGCAGCGTTTGAAATCGCAAACGTAGCCAGAGAAGTTTGGAAGGAACTCGCCGTACTGGTCTGTTTGTAAAAACGGAGATTAATCTTGTCCCGTTCCATATAAGCACCACAATCTGGATTTTTCCGCTCTTTTCGTTTTTCAAGTGATTGTTGGATTTTGGCTTAAAAAAAAAAAAAAGTTTTCTAGGAAAAGCGTTTCTTTCTTTCTTTCTTTCTTTTTTTTTTTTTTTTTTTTTTTTTTTTTCCCTCCCCCTAAAAATAATTAAGAATTAAATAGTTTGGTACGCTGTTCCAACCAGAACCTTCTCATGTGTTGGCATAGAGCAGAGCTGCCTGAGCCGATGCTGAGGCGGTTTCCAACAAGTGCCCTGCTCTGCTGCGGGAGAAATGTGCCCTGCACGTTGGCTCGTGAAGAGCACTGACACGGAAAGGGCTCCTGTTAGCGAGGGAGGAATTGTTTCCAGAGAGTGCGATTTTGGTAAAGAACCCCTTTCGAGGAGAACGGTGATCGTTTTTAGCAAGTTAGTTCACAGTGTATGGCAGTACATTTGGAAGGATTACAGTTGGTGTTGTCGCGCTATTTTTTTTTTTTTTTAACGTATCACCACCAAAGATTTTGCAGTCTCGTGAGTGAGGAGTATAAGAAGTTAAAGGATGATATTAATGAATATCACCGTTGAAAATAATTCAGCAGTGATTTCCCCCTCCCCCGGGAAGTTGCCTGCTCGCGGGCATTGTCTGAGATAGCAGCTCCGGACTCCTCTTTCGCTCTTTGTGAGCTCCGCTCCTTTGTGGGACTCCTCCAAATCAAAGCCTGCTGTAGTTCAGATGGGAAAATGCATTTCTGTTACTGCGAAGTTGAGGAGGCTGGAAATATTTAATAGGAAAACCACACCATGGGAGCATCTAAAAGCAATAACTTTAAAATCGAGGAAAAAAAGCTTTTATTTGTTCTGTTTTACCTCTCCTGCTGAGTGTTCCGGAGATGCGTTTACTGTTAATTGCTGTTTGGTGATTTTCAAAAGGTAACTGCAAATTTAGAAAGCGTCATTCAGAAAGACATTTAATGCTCTTGTATTTACTGAAAGAATATATCGCTATTTAAAGGCCGTCTGATGGAAAGGGAAGATGAAAAAAAATACAGGGAGAGACTGCATGTTGCCATTCTTTGTTGCTCTTTATTTTGTATTTGTGTGGAACATGTTGATGTATTTCACATAGGAATTTTTTTTATTTTTTTACTTTTTTTTTTTTTTTTTTGAAAGGAGCATCGTTGTTACATTTAATGGGGAAGTACCACGGTATAAAACCAACCCACATCCCCCACTCTGCAGTGCCCATGTAAGAGTGACAAATCGCGGGCTGAGGCTCGCGCCCTCCGTCCTCCAGCAATGTGAGGCTTCCCAGATCCCAGTGTGGCCATGCCAGCCTTTTGCTCTTAGGCAGTTCCTCATGGTCACAATCTACATAGATATATTTCTTCCACGTACGTATGTGGGGAATTGAAATTAGATGGTAACCAGTGGGAACGGAGCTCTCTGATCGAAAGACCTTTTTTTTTTTTTTTTTTTGTTTTTTTTTTTTTATTGCATTTGGCAACCTCTTTTCTTTCAGAGACACAATACAATTAATTAACATATTCTGGGGCGTGTTTTTGCGATTGGGAAGTGGTGGCCCCTTGTTGAGAAGAAAACACTTTAAATAAAAAAGTAACATTGTTGTGTACAAATGGTACTGGGAAAAGCAGAGTGGTACTGCTGATGCAACCCATGGATGCGGTTGATTTACTCCAATTTGCTTTAGTATATACCAAACCAGCTTATCCTTTCCCACACCCACATTAGATATGTGTTTTCTTTATACAAATCCACCTAAAATAGGTCTGTATTTAAGATATTGGGAAATTCAGCACGTCATTTCTCCTATATGGAGGTAGCAGAGATAGGATTCCTAAATTGAAATCAAACACACGTGAGCAGTGACATGATACAGTATCATGCTGCTCATCGTAACACCACAAACATGAGAAAAGGTTGTTAATTTATATGGAATGTTAATTTGGCAAATCCCACGCTGAGGTATGCCTGTGCAGAAAAAGTAATCCGAGGCTTGGTTTTGGCATGATGCTATGTAAATGTATTTAATAAAAATCCAGTCAATTAATACGTACCTCCCCCAAATCCAAACTTTGCAGTGATGTACGCTTTAAAGAAAAGCCCAATGTTATGTTCAAGTTACATACAATCTAAATTCCAGAGTTTACTAAAGCAGCTTTTCAGGGCTTAGCGCGACATTAATATTCAATATGGTTTGATGGAAGTTTATTTCAGGTTCTTTTGTATCATACTGTAATTATCACTGCTTTGACTTGATTCACATAAAAATGTGGTTAACGTTTAAATGTCTTTTTAATGTAGAGAATTATAAATTAACTGTCACATGTAAATCTTTTAGCTTGTATCACATAGGGAATGTTAAGTCTTTCACAAGGAAATAATCACTGCGCTTAAAAACATCCCGTGTAGGATCCTTTCCTTTAGAATTTTGGTTTGAGATGGTTCATTCAAAGAAAATCCCTTGTTTGGTGTTTACTGTAAACCTAGGTCGGAAATTAACATTTAAATGCCAACATGAGTAACAGAGGCAGTACTTGAAAACCACCACCCTTATCCATGGCTGCTAGCTAAGTGGAATTTACCAAAGTCTCCAAAGGTGATAATGCAATTTAAACCAAGAAAATGAATACAATAGTTGGTGGAATTCTTCCCCCTTCAATTCTTCTCTGAGGAATTACAAAATTTGTCATTCCATTTGCACAAAAGAAAATAGCACAAGATGTGCAGGGGCGCAGTGTCCAGGAGATGCGCCAGCGTGACCCCTGGTGCTGCTCCCTGTACCTGTGTCACGTGTGCTTGTGCAACGTGCAGGCTGCCCATGGTGAAGTCATCGCATCTGAAGTGTTAGAACGTTCTAGTTATTCAGCAGCTTGCATTGGGGTAGGTGTTAAACACAGATTTGACCATTAAATTAAAGAATATAAAGGAAAATAAAACTTTACTTTCTTGGTATAATTTAAGAGTAAGCACACACGGATTCACTAACGCTTCACCGTGGGTTGTGGATGTGCATTATCCATCCTAACTGAACATGGGCAGGAATAATTTGTTGGATCCGAGGCGGACTGCCATTTAGAACACGCTACGTGCAAAGGTCAGCACGCGGGAGTCGCATTCTGCTTTGTGTAGGGTGACCATTTTGCTGCTGCCTTCCCAGAAATGGAGCGAGTACCCATGATCAGGATGTATTTCCACGAAGACCGTTAATGATTTAAACCCGCAGAAACAAAAAGCAGACGAGCATCAATCTATTTTAAAGAGATAAACAGGGGAAGTATTATTGTACATATTGAGAACCTCCGAGTTACTGCAATTTTCCTGGTCTCGGTTGCATCCGCTCGCTGTGTAGAGTGTGTCCTTTTGTACAGAGGTAAAGATCAAAGCTTTCCCAACAAAGTCGCAAGTAGAAAATGGACTAAAAATGGCGACGAGAAATTTGCTTTAAAGAATTAGCTGTAAAGTGAGTTTTCCCACTCGGCAGTTCCAAGCCCGATGTCAGTTGATGTTTTCTAATACAGCACACATTTTATGTAAAACCTCTGCTTTTTCTCTTATCCGTGGAGGACTCCTCTGATGCTTAC
>NW_024967275.1:11993-15007 GCF_019238085.1 Lagopus leucura
ATCCCAGCATTGTTGTTGGGAGTGATGAATGGGTAGTAAAAATTTAAGGTGAATACCTCTTTATTTTTGCTAACGAAGCTGAAGTGCCACGCAGCACTGTATGTTAACATTTTTGTGAGGGATCCCTTCAACTTTAGAAGTGCTTTACATGTGGGCAGTGTAATTTTCATTCACTTATGCATTAATTCTATTTTAAAAATATCTAAAAAAATGTGGATATGTATCACCCTGTTGTATGTTTGTTATAACCAAACTTGTCTGGGTGTTAGATTTTGTAGGTTTCTTTTAAGAGAATTGGCTTTTCTCCTCGCGTTTAGATTAACAATGAAATTATTCATTCTTACCCCCTGAACTATATTCCTCTCTAATTATTTTAATCTTATATATCACTATAAGAAGGACAGGCTTCTTTTTTCAAACAGAAAATTGGCCTTCTGTGTCATGTCAGTGCTTATTAAATACTACAATCATAAGAACACATACACTACAAGATTTTACCATCTGATTCCATAGCTGTTACAGGCTTAGTGGTTGCAGAATTTATTTAGTGGTAATGCATTTCTTTTCCTATTTTGCATTTCAAAGGTCTCGTCTAAACAATTGTTTTACAGAACTATCCAGAGGTTATCTAAATTTCCCCATCAAATATTACGCAGCACCATAAGCTGGGAGTCATGGAGTTTCTTTCCGTTCATTTACATTCTCTCTGTAGAAAGAACCGATCAGAAAGCCACAAAAGAAATACGACAAATCCTTAATGAAATGGTTCAGTGTATTCGGTTTGACTGAATTTGGACCAAAGCAAAGTTTCAAGCTGTTCACTGCTAAGCTGGTGTTAAACGCTCTCTGAGTAAAATATTTTTATTTGGAAACAATGCAGTGGGCTTCTCATAGATGTATTCCTGATTCCTCAGTGCAGCTTTAATCAAGTTGTTGCAAAGCAATTAATTTTTTGCTTTAGTGATGCATTTTTATAAAGCCAGAAATTGGGTTTCAGAATCACTAACATCAAAAAAGCCAAAGCCCCAAACCCAGCGCTACCGGCAGCTGCACGCGTTGCTGTTCAAAGAGGAAGTTGCAGGAAAACCGTCTCAATTAATTAAAAAAGAAAAAGAAAGAAAGAAAAAAAAGCAGTGATAAAAATGTACAAGTGTTTGTTGCAATACAAGCTTTACTGTATGTATACATTAATCCAACAAATTAAAATATACTTAATATGTTTTCCTTTCAAAAGGATATTTATTTTAATTTACCTGTCAGGGAAATAAAGGACAGATTTGCTGCTGCTGTATCGTGATTTTTTTTTTCCTTGTCAGGGTTAACAGAATCATTGGGAATGCTTTTTAAATTAGATGTCATTTTCTTGACACGAATGAGGAAGGGCCAGGAGGGTGCATCTACCTTCAAATCATTTGCCTTTTTTTAAAACAGTGGGATCTATTGGCTGCTTTATTTCCTCACACAGTAATTGCTCACACCTGCAATTTTCAGCGTATTTTTTTTACAGGCCTTAAAAGTAATAAAAATAACGTTGTGTGTTTTATCATACAAATAATTCCGAGTCCAAATGTGTGTTGTTCCTTGCTAAGATAGGGCAGTTTTGTGCAGGGTGGTGTTTTTGGGAGCACTAACTGCATTATTTTATGCAAACTGAAACATTCCACATCCGGATATCCTCCACTGTTTTTTTTTTGTTTTGTTTGTTTTTTGTTTTTTGTCCCATGCGTTAAAAATGTCTAGACTCAGGGATATGGGAGCATGCATTTACACAGAAATGCTACAGCGTGTCCCAAATGGCCATGCTAATTGCGCTGGGCTGGGCCTTCACGGAGGAAGCTGCCTCCATCACTCCCCTTGCTTTTGCCCTCCATTCTGCCTCTATTTATCTAATTTCACTTAAAACTTTCAGGGAGAGAAAAGAGCTTGACCTGAGCTGTCCTGCCTGCACTGCGGCTCTGGGGGTGGAGCTGGGCACATCCTTACCCAGATCCTGTCTTCCTGCTCCCATACACGTTAATTAACAACGTTTAAAACACATATATATGTATAGGCCCAGGTAGCCAGGCGTCCAAGAATGCACACAACTCAGCAGTGATTTGCTCAGATACCGTATCGACTGAGCTGGCCTTGCAAAACTATCACAAAAAGCACCCGTTCACCACACAAATTCTACATGTCTGCCTTTTAGCATGGCAACGGAGATAAAGCAGTGAGGGCTTCCTGGCCCAACACAAATACAAAAATAAAATAAATATATAACGGCCCTGGGGTGGGTGAGGGAGGACCGGGCAGGGATGTGTGCATTTCTGTGCTCCCGAGCCCAGCCAGGAGCACCGTACCTGCCTGCAACGGGGCACCGTGCAGCTCGGGGCCGTCCTCAGCGCAGGCTGCCTCCGCTCAATCAGTTTTGCGATTTTTTAATGTTAATTTTTAATTTTGTTTTAAATTCAAACATTTAACTTCAATAAAATAATAACAAATACCCCCCCACCCCTCCGAATAAATAAAAACATTTTAAAAACAATGCCGCCTCGCCCCAAATCAATAAATCCCACCCAACCTCCCGGAGGGAACGGGCACCTCCGAGTGCGGCGGGACAGCCGCGTGCGAGCCCGCGCCTCCCAGCGCCCTCCCGGTCCCACCTCCCGCCTCCCCGCAGCAGAGCGGCGCGGGGCCGCCGGCGCCTCCGTTCCGCGGCTCCACGAAGCGGAGAGCGGAACGGCGCGAGGGTGGCGGGAGCGCGCGGCTCCCGCGTGCGCAGCGAGCGAGGGGACGGAGGCCACACGAGTTGGCGGCGGTAACGCGCGAACCCCGCGGCCGCGTCGCGAACGAACGGGACGGTAAAAGTCGCGGGGCGGGAGGAGGGAGCGGCGGGGGCGACTCCGTCAGTCCCCTGAAGGGGGCACGAGCGGCGACATGGCGGTGGGAGCGGGGCGCATGTCTGCCACCTCCCCGCCCCCGCGCCGCGAGGGGAGGGGGGCAGCGCGGCGCCCGGCCAGCGCTCGCCTGGGCTA
>NW_024967276.1:0-1005 GCF_019238085.1 Lagopus leucura
GGGGTGGAATGTGGGGCAGGGGGGCAGCTGGGGGGGGTGGGATGGGGGGGCGGCACTGTGGGGCTGTTGGGGGGGGGGTTATGGGGCGGTTGTGGGGCAGCTATGGGGCAGTTATGGGGCAGCTATGGGGATGTTATGGGGCAGCTATGGGGCAGCTATGGGGCAGCTATAGGGTCACAGCCCTAAGGGGCAGGTGGAGGCCACAGCCCTATGGGGACAAATGTGGGTCACAGCCCTATGGGGCAGCTATGGAGCAGATGTGGGTCACAGCCCTATGGGGCAGCTATGGGGTCACAGCCCTATGGGGCAGCTATGGAGCAGACAGGTGTCACAGCCCTATGGGGCAGCTATGGGTCACAGCGCTATGGGGCATCTGTGGGGCAGATGTGGGTCACAGCGCTATGGGGCAGCTATGGGGCAGATGGGGCTCACAGCCCTATGGGGCAGCTATGGGGCAGATGTGGGTCACAGCCCTATGGGGCAGCTATGGGGCAGATGTGGGTCACAGCCCTATGGGGCAGCTATGGGTTCACAGCCCTATGAGGTAGATGGGGGTCACAGCGCTATGGGGAGAGATGTGGGTCACAGCCCTATGGGGCATCTATGGGGCAGCTATGGGGTCACAGCCCTTTGGGGCAGCTATGGGGCAGCTATGGGTCACAGTGCTATGGGGCAGCTATGGGGCAGACGGGGGTCACAGCCCTATGGGGCAGATGTGGGTCACAGCACTATGGGGCAGATGTGGGTCACAGCCCAATGGGGCAGCTGTGGGGCAGCTATGGGGTCACAGCCCTATGGGGCAGATGTGGGTCACAGCCCTATGGGGCAGATGTGGGTCACAGTGCTATGGGGAATCTATGGGACAGATGGGTGTCACAGCCCAATGGGGCAGCAATGGGGCAGCTATGGGGCAGCTATGGGTCACAGCCCTATGGGCTCACAGCGCTATGGGGCAGCTATGGGTCACAGCGCTATGGGGTCACAGCCCTATGGGGCAGCTATGGG
>NW_024967277.1:0-623 GCF_019238085.1 Lagopus leucura
CAGGGCTGTCAATCATTTATTGGCCCCGCCCCCCATAGCCCCGCCCACTCTCCCATTCACCGCTCCCTGCTCGTCGCCGCCATGTTGGGTAAGGGCGGAAGCGGAAGTAGCGGCGCAGGGCTGAATGGGAGTGAGGGCGGAAGTGGGAGCGGTGGAGAGGCGATAACGGCGGTGCCGGCGTGAGTGGGGGAACTGGGAGCGCTGGGAGCGAACTGGGAGCGCTGGGAGCGACTTGGGAGCAATCCGAGGGGCTGGTGGTGGTGGATACTGGGATGGAGGGGCTCTGGGGAAGGTGGGATGGGGGGATACTGGGAGCGCTGGGGGTTACTGGGGGTAATGGGGCTGGGAGGCATTGGGGACACTGGGAGCAACTGGGAGGGACTGGGAATAGTGGGAGTGCAGGAGGTGAGGAGACTGGGAGGGACTGGGGGATACTGGGAGTAGTGGGGGGACTGGGAGTAATGGGACTGGGAGCAGTTGAACTGGGAAGTACTGGAGGAAACTGGGAGTAGTGGGGTTGGGGGCACTGGGGTGTACTGGGAGATACTGGGAGTAGTGGGAGTGCAGAAGGTGAGGAGACTGGGAGAGACTGGGGGACACTGGGAGTTGTGGGGCTGGAGGGC
>NW_024967277.1:633-1256 GCF_019238085.1 Lagopus leucura
CAGGGCTGTCAATCATTTATTGGCCCCGCCCCCCATAGCCCCGCCCACTCTCCCATTCACCGCTCCCTGCTCGTCGCCGCCATGTTGGGTAAGGGCGGAAGCGGAAGTAGCGGCGCAGGGCTGAATGGGAGTGAGGGCGGAAGTGGGAGCGGTGGAGAGGCGATAACGGCGGTGCCGGCGTGAGTGGGGGAACTGGGAGCGCTGGGAGCGAACTGGGAGCGCTGGGAGCGACTTGGGAGCAATCCGAGGGGCTGGTGGTGGTGGATACTGGGATGGAGGGGCTCTGGGGAAGGTGGGATGGGGGGATACTGGGAGCGCTGGGGGTTACTGGGGGTAATGGGGCTGGGAGGCATTGGGGACACTGGGAGCAACTGGGAGGGACTGGGAATAGTGGGAGTGCAGGAGGTGAGGAGACTGGGAGGGACTGGGGGATACTGGGAGTAGTGGGGGGACTGGGAGTAATGGGACTGGGAGCAGTTGAACTGGGAAGTACTGGAGGAAACTGGGAGTAGTGGGGTTGGGGGCACTGGGGTGTACTGGGAGATACTGGGAGTAGTGGGAGTGCAGAAGGTGAGGAGACTGGGAGAGACTGGGGGACACTGGGAGTTGTGGGGCTGGAGGGC
>NW_024967278.1:0-1120 GCF_019238085.1 Lagopus leucura
TCCCCTTTATTGACATCCGTGGGGCGACCCCCAGCTGTGGGACCCCCAACTTTGGGGGGGGGTCTCTTTATTTGGGGGGGGGTCTCACTGCTCCCCCTGCCACCAATGGTAGAGCTGGTCGCTCAGGATCCCGCTGTAGGTCAGCACCGCCGCCGCCCCCTTCTCATAGGCGTCCCTACGACCGCATCCCATAATAAGCAGGGCTGCCCCATAGGATCAGTGGGGTTTGGGGGGGGGGGGGGGGGGGCTGCCCCATAGCTGCCCCATAGACATCCCATAATGACCCCACAGCTGCCCCATAGAGACCCCATAGATCCCCCATAGACATCCCATAATGACCCCACAGCTGCCCCATAGATCCCCCATAGCCGCCCCATAGCTGCCACATAGCCGCCCCATAGATCCCCCAAGCCACCCCATAGCTGCCCCATAGCCACCCCATAGATACCCTACAGCTGCCCCATAGATCCCCCAAGCCACCCCATAGATACCCCATAGGTGCCCCATAGATCCCCCATAGTCACCCCATAGCTGCCCCATAGCCACCCCATAGGTGCCCCATAGCCACCCCATAGCCACCCCATAGCCACCCCATAGCTGCCCCATAGACACTCCATAGATCCCCCATAGCCGCCCCATAGCCGCCCCATAGATCCCCCAT
Organism: Lagopus leucura; assembly: GCF_019238085.1. Lineage (NCBI taxonomy): Eukaryota > Metazoa > Chordata > Aves > Galliformes > Phasianidae > Lagopus > Lagopus leucura. Next base: position 662 of record NW_024967278.1, read on the forward strand.
AGCCACTCCATAGCCACGCCATAGCTGCCCCATAGCCACCCCATAGGGCCACCCCATAGATCCCCCATAGCCACCCCATAGCCGCCCCATAGGGCCACCCCATGCCTGCCCCATACATCCCCTATAAATAACCCATAGGGCCCCATAGCTGCCCCATAGATCCCCTATGAACACCCCACAGTGCCCCATAGCTGCCCCATAGCCACCCCATAGGGCCCCATACCTGCCCCATACATCCCCTATAAATACCCGACAGCTGCCCCACAGCCACCCCATAGCCACTCCATAGTTGCCCCATAGCCACCCCATAGGGCCCCATACCTGCCCCATAGAGACCCCATGGGGCCCCATAGCCGCCCCATAGCCACCCCATAGGGCCCCACAGCTGCCCCATAGCCACCCCATAGCCGCCCCAGAGGGCCCTATACCTTCCCCATAGCCGCCCCATAGCTGCCCCAT
>NW_024967278.1:1130-2250 GCF_019238085.1 Lagopus leucura
TCCCCTTTATTGACATCCGTGGGGCGACCCCCAGCTGTGGGACCCCCAACTTTGGGGGGGGGTCTCTTTATTTGGGGGGGGGTCTCACTGCTCCCCCTGCCACCAATGGTAGAGCTGGTCGCTCAGGATCCCGCTGTAGGTCAGCACCGCCGCCGCCCCCTTCTCATAGGCGTCCCTACGACCGCATCCCATAATAAGCAGGGCTGCCCCATAGGATCAGTGGGGTTTGGGGGGGGGGGGGGGGGGGCTGCCCCATAGCTGCCCCATAGACATCCCATAATGACCCCACAGCTGCCCCATAGAGACCCCATAGATCCCCCATAGACATCCCATAATGACCCCACAGCTGCCCCATAGATCCCCCATAGCCGCCCCATAGCTGCCACATAGCCGCCCCATAGATCCCCCAAGCCACCCCATAGCTGCCCCATAGCCACCCCATAGATACCCTACAGCTGCCCCATAGATCCCCCAAGCCACCCCATAGATACCCCATAGGTGCCCCATAGATCCCCCATAGTCACCCCATAGCTGCCCCATAGCCACCCCATAGGTGCCCCATAGCCACCCCATAGCCACCCCATAGCCACCCCATAGCTGCCCCATAGACACTCCATAGATCCCCCATAGCCGCCCCATAGCCGCCCCATAGATCCCCCATAGCCACTCCATAGCCACGCCATAGCTGCCCCATAGCCACCCCATAGGGCCACCCCATAGATCCCCCATAGCCACCCCATAGCCGCCCCATAGGGCCACCCCATGCCTGCCCCATACATCCCCTATAAATAACCCATAGGGCCCCATAGCTGCCCCATAGATCCCCTATGAACACCCCACAGTGCCCCATAGCTGCCCCATAGCCACCCCATAGGGCCCCATACCTGCCCCATACATCCCCTATAAATACCCGACAGCTGCCCCACAGCCACCCCATAGCCACTCCATAGTTGCCCCATAGCCACCCCATAGGGCCCCATACCTGCCCCATAGAGACCCCATGGGGCCCCATAGCCGCCCCATAGCCACCCCATAGGGCCCCACAGCTGCCCCATAGCCACCCCATAGCCGCCCCAGAGGGCCCTATACCTTCCCCATAGCCGCCCCATAGCTGCCCCAT
>NW_024967279.1:0-952 GCF_019238085.1 Lagopus leucura
GGGGGGGGGCGCAGCTTTTTGGGGCTTTTTAAGCCCGTTTCGCTCAACGGAGAAGAGCCGAAAGCGGCCGAAACTCAACGCGCGGCTCCGGGCCGCGCAGCGCGGAGAGACGGCGCCCAATTTGGGTGAGTTTGGGTTTTTTTTTTTTAATTACTTTCATCCCTTCCGTTTTTTTCTCCTCCGTTTTATTTTTACCCTTTTTTCCGATTTTCATTTCTTTTTTTTTCTTTTTTAATTATCGTCATTTTCCCCCCCTTTTCATTATTTTCTATTTTCCTGGTGTTTTTTTTTTTAACGTTTTCTATTTTTCTTCCCTCCTTTCCTCCTTTTCCTTCGTATTTTTAAACATTCCCTGTTTTCTTCTTTCCTCCTTCACAATATTTTCCATTTTCCTTTCTTCCATTTCTAAACATTTTCTATTTTCAAAGCGTTTCCACCTCTTCTACCACCCTTTATTTTCCTCTCCATTTTCCCTTTCATTTCCCACCGCTTCCATTCAACCAATTCTTCTCCTCGTTCTTTTTGTCATTTTGTAATTTTTTTCTTTTCCTTTCTTCATTTTTCCTCTTCATTTCTCCCTTCTTTTTCTTCCCCCTTTATTTCGATTTATTTTTAACTCGTTTCCTTTCCGATTTCTTTTCTCCTCCATCCCTTCCCACCTCGTTTTCACTTTCATTTTCCCTGTTGATTCTTCTGCCGATTCCTCGCCCCATTTCTTTCCCTTTTCCTCCTTTCCCTCCATTGCTTTTATTGCCATCGTTTTTATTCCCTTTCCTTTCTCAGTTCCTCATTCTTTTCTTTTGCTTTTTCACTTTCATCACCTTTATTATTTTCCTTTTCTTATTTTTCCTTATTCACACCTGAGTTCATTTCTTCCTTCTGCTATTTGTTCACTTTTATTTTGCTTTTATTTCAGTTCTATTTGCGTTTGACAGAATTATTTTATTTTTTT
>NW_024967279.1:1052-1413 GCF_019238085.1 Lagopus leucura
TTTTCTTTTCTTTTTTCTTTTCTTTTTTCTTTTCTTTTTTCTTTTCTTTTTTCTTTTCTTTTATTTTCTATTTTTAAATTTTTTATTATTTTTTACTTATTTTATTTTTTACTTATTTTCTTTTTAATTTTTTTTCTATTCTTTTTTCTTTTCTTTTAATTTATTTTCTTTTTTATTTCTTTCATTTTTTCTTTCATTTTTTTCCTTCTCTTTACTGCATTATTTACTTTATTTTTATTTTTTGTATTTATTTATTTTTCCTTTCATTTTTTCCTTCCTTTTTTTTTTCCTTCCTTTATTTTTTCCTTCCTTTATTTTTTCCTTCCTTTTTTTCCTTCCTTTTTTTCCTTCCTTTTTTTCC
>NW_024967280.1:0-8267 GCF_019238085.1 Lagopus leucura
GTGTGCAGCCTTTTATCTGTTGCTGGATGCTGAGAGCAAACCCAGACCTCATAAGAAGAAAACTGTAGCTATCATGACAATATTTTGCATGCAGACGAAGCTTGATTCAAGTATGGCAGTGAAGGTTTCTGACTGACCTGTCCTCACTGTTTTGGAGCTTTTTTTGCTTGCTTAAATACAGTAAGCTGCTCTCACTTATGAGTATGTCTGTCCTTTGCCGTAAACATCCCTGTGACAAAATGGTTGTTTTGACGTCATCCTTCAGAGGCTAGGATAACCAAGCCTTAGAAAAATATAGCACCTCCCCCAGAGCTGTGATGGCTGTGCTGCTGCTTGCTGATCCTCCTCTTATCTGTGCTTTTCCTTTACAGGATGCAGTTCTTAATTGTGGCCCGAGTCCCTGTGGGTTTCTTTTCCTCCCACAAAGCTGCTCACCCTGGAGGAGCACAGGCATGGACACGAGGCCACAGCAGCTCTCCCGTTGTGTCAGACAGCAGAGACATTGGAGTGGAAGAAGGCCCCACAGATTTACAGGGGAAATTGCACAGTCATTGACTTTCCATCCAAAAGATGAAGAGGAGTTTCTTTTGCAGCACCTATCATAATTGTTTGGGTGGGTTGTTTTTTTTTTTTTCCATTATTACTAATGCAAAACTTGCTGAAACTAAGTTACCTTAACCAGGCATGGAGTGTTGTAGCAAACTTCCACTCACTTTGGACGCTGAGGACTCAACTACCTTACAACTGCCTGATGGGCTCAGTTTAGCCACGCAATGGCACCGTTCCTTTCCTGTTAGTAGCTCAGGTGTCTAAAGCCATTTGATGTCTATGCTTGCCAGTACTGTCTGCACCTGCAGACATCGGGATGTTCCAGATTCCAGGACCACATGCCTGAAATAAATTCGGCTTCTCCTGTAAGCAGAGCTGTTGGACTGACTTGCTGTTTGCTAGGACTGGGAAGAGGCAGGGCTGCTGCAGCCCCAGCCCCACCTGGCATGGGTCTCTGTAGGGACGGGCTGCTGGCTTTGTTCCGTGCACTGCAGGGCTCTGTGACCAAAAATTACCCCCCGGAGCTGTGCTACCAGCTGTGCCCACACCTCGCTGGCATACATGGCTGAGAAGCCCCTGCACGTGGCCAGCCAGGAGCTGCTGCCCTTCTGACCACCTCACTCAATAACTGCTCTCTGCTTGGGTGCACATGCTGGAAGCTATTACTCAACAAATAAGGCAAATGTAAGAAATAAACACTAATCAGGGCTTATTGTCACAAGGTAGCCGGACAAGAGGAGTGAGAAAATGTGTAAGCACTGGGCATGTAAGTTGTGTCTGTTTCCTTGGAGGCAGAAACCTTCATGCTCTCCTAGTTCACTTGGGTGCAATTTTACTTAAAATCCTCTCAAGATCTTCTGAGCCTGTTTGAGCCTTGAAGGGCATGAACAGTCCAGCCATGAGTATTTCTTTACTGGGAGAGCTGCCACATGTCAGTGGGAAGGTTACTGCTGCCCTCTGCAGCTGAGGAGAGCCCAGACCTTTAAATTTGGGCCGTGGCATTGTTGTTTTAGTAAATCATGCCTAGTCAAGGTTTGGATGAATTTGGCATGTACAACAATCTGTGTATGCCTACCTGTTTTCCTATATGAGATTGTAAATGTTTAACAAAGCAAACCTCCTCACTTTTGCCAGTGGTTTCACTTACTGCAGTAAGAACACCACATTTTGCTTCAGCGTTTGCCACAAATTCCACACCTTGCTGTCATTCCTTCCTCAGCTTCATTTTCTCCACCCCTCACTGCTCTCGCATCTGTTACCAGACGCAGCGCCGCTTTTGGGACAAGCTGCTCTTCTGTTCAGTGAGGGCAGAACCCTCCTGGGCCCTGCCAGCCCCCCCTCCCAGCTCTTCCTGCGCAGATCTCTGGGTCCTAGAGCCCTTCTCTCAGCTCCTCCCTAAGGCTTCCCGTGCTGGCACTGGGATACCGAGTTTCCTACATCTCTGCAGATCAAGGCTCTTCTCGCTTCCAGTCTTTTGTTTTCGTCCCCACTCGCCATTAACGCCTCGTTTGCGTTCTGGTTACCAGCGGGGGGAGGAGCAGTGCGGGGATGCGTTCTCTTGCCGGCACTGATCTGCTTTGGCTGGAGCAGATCACAGACTTGAATATTTTAACCCGCTGCTCTTCTTTAAACTTCGTGCTGATTTTTGTCTTCGTTGCTTTGTTTTTCACAGTTCCACTATTTGTACCCTCCGTTCCGCTTCCATGTACCGTTCCTAATTCCACTTCCATGCAGCACTGATGTTTGCCCTTCCATACAGCACTAACATTCACGCTTCTGTGCACTGTTAACAATTCCACCTCCGTATACCATTAACCATTACATTTCCATCTGCCATTTACATTTACACTTTCATTGCCATAAGCGTTTACCAATCACAAAGACAGTGACAGTGACCAGTACAGTTTATCCTCAAGACTCTTCCTCTCTCCCAAGTTATTAGTGGGAAATGAGCCTTCCCGTTCACCTGATTCTGGCAGTGGAAATCCCACCCGACGGCGGTGGCCGGGGAGCCGATGGCATTGTGGGCTGAGCAAGGACTTCATTCAAGGCTGGATTCCTACATTTATTGATGAATATGTTTAATTTTGGTGGGCTAATTCATATGCTGACCAAATATACACATTCTGGGGGTGGGGGTGGGGCACACAACTGAGGCATGTAAGTTTGCAAACCAAAGTACTAAGAAAAAAATGCATCTGATTTCCAGGTATTAAGTCTACAGACTGCACTGAATGTTTGAAAGTAGGCAACCGGTGTATTTGTATCAGATGAAAAGCAGTGGAAAAAAACCCCAAGCCCACATCATTCTGAAGATGGAACCAAGCATTCCACTTCTGGAAATGCTACGAGATGCCTACAGAAAAAGGTCTTCTGGTTCTTATAGACAGTCTCTTCAAGGTAGGGGCTGCAAAGGCTGATGTGGATTCATGGTTTTAATTAAGCTGGTTTGAACACCAAAATATATATGCGGCAGAACTTCATAACAATAAAAAGAGAAACCCTACTCATTTTCCTGAGAACATAAAGCTACAGGATTTTATACATCCTCTGCTCAGGGAAAAAGATTTTTGTAACGTAGGGAATGAAATGAATTGTATTCAGTTCTTGTTTCGCGGGGAGTAAACTCAGTGTGAAGGATCATCATCATCATCATCAAAAAAAACCCCACCTGTGTAAACAGACTCGTGTAAGGATGCAAATTTTGCACAGAGAGAAGCAAAAATCTGCCGTGCAGCTGCTTAGAGCACATCCTCATGCCAACAATCTGAGCTGACTTAGGTAAAATCAGCTTTGACGTTCATATCCTTCACCCAGTTGCTAAAACAACATTGAGAACGTCTGTATTCAAACTCAAGGGTTTGAGGGAGGGAATGTCCAGCAGCTCAGCGTGCTGTGCCACAAAGTTCTGCCTGCTGGCTGGTGCTCCGTGGACCCTACCATGACTTCATAAGACCGGAACATCAGCAAATAATTATAAAAAATATAATTTGAGTTTTACAGTTTGACCCACACTTTTCTGCAGCTTTGAGCTCCTCTAAAGATGCGCATGGTTCCCTCTACGATTTAAGGGACATGAAAAAATGACTCAGGGAGGGAAATACCTCTACATACATCTCTTGTGTAGCGAGATAGATATGCCTCCAGATTCATCTCTTGTGTAGACAGGGAGAAACACCTCTGCGCTGTGGCAAGATTGATCTGCACTGCTGGAGCGTCCTGTATGGCAAGTGTGCTTGTGTGGCAGGAGTGCAGAATGCCCCAAAGGCTGCTTGGGGCTTTGGTCACAGGGATGTGAGCAGTTCCTTAGATGTTCAACAGTTGGATGCATTCTGTAGTGAGAAGAAATACAAAAGCCTTAGGAAAAACTCATCAGCTCAGTGTCGAGTCAGAACTGCACATCCATCTGCCTTCAGCCCCGTCCGCGCTCCTCCGCATCCCACGCAGCCCTTTGTGCTCCCAGAATCTCAGACATCTCTGCCCATTCCCAGTGATGCAGTGGGGACCAACTTCATCTACAGTGGATGGGCACTTGCCCAGTGATGCTGAGGGTGAGCAGGAAACTGTGAGACAGGAAACACGACAGTGGGCTTGTGCTCAAGTCCTGAGCAGTTTTAATTGCTGCAGCAGCCAGCAGCTGGGAGATTCTGCCAGGCTGCCTGGTGAAGAATGGCAGTTCAAGAATCAAGAGTAGGAGTTCAAGCAAATTTGTGTTATTGCTTACACCTGGCTTATGGCCTCCTCGACAGGCAGGGGAGCTGGTAGACAACCAGATGATGCCATGTGGCCCCTATGGGATTCTATAAAAATCAACTGGTTGGAGCAAACAGCCCTGAAGCTTTAGTTTTCATTAATATCTGTCTTTTGATTAAAACCCACGTAGCTCTTGCTAAAAAGTGAGGGCAGGAGCAGCTGATCTGTGTTGTACTGGTGATCCTCAGCAGTAGTTATTCCTCCGGAGTCAGACTGCTAGAGGAGCAGATGAGGACAGATTTTTGACCTGAGAAGATTCAGTGCTGAAACACTTTGCTGTCCAGCCTGCCTACAAAATACCTGGAGTGGCAGGTGAAATAGAAAATCACTTTAAATTATGGACATGAGAAAGTATGACTTGCTTCCTTGAAGCTCAAAGAGCAATATGAAAGCATGTGGGAGAAGCTTTTTGAAAGTAATGTTATGCTTTATAAAACATCAGTTTTATAAAACACTCGTTTATCCTGCTTTAAATGCTGCCCACATTCAGCAAAATATAGTCCTTTAATCTTGGGCTGAGGAGAACTCTGATGACAACTACATAAGTGAGAGGGTTAGATTAAGTCTATAAATGCACTGGAAGAGGAGAACCATGAGGTTTTCCAAAGCATAACAGAATAAAGTTAGCAAAAGGAATATTAAGAGTTTCACAGAATATTTCCTGACAGAAAAGGCTTTAGACTGTGAGCAAGCTACTTGAATGGCATGCAAACTAGGCTCGATGGGACCCACAGGTCTGTTTCTAAGGTGGAAAGGTCACAGTTAGATAACATACCTTGTTGTTTGTGCACCCTTCATTTGACAAGAAGTAGGCAGCTTGGGTCTGGCAACAAAGTTGTTTTATTTTTGTGTTTTATAAGATATTAGCTGCAATGTTCACTGATTTTGGCTTTCATACGTCCCGTGTGTTTGATAAAACATGGCCTTGTGAATCTTAAAAGCTTCGCAGAGCAATGGTAGCATCTGGGTAGATTTTCATTTTATTGGATTAATGTTAATTGGCTGCCTCATAACCAGTTTATTTATTCATTGCAAATGCTCTAAATGCTGGCAAACGATATAATTAGACTATAAGCTATCAAGGAATCAAATAAGAAACACGTTTCTGATACTCTGCACGACGTTCTGTATAATATTCTATTTGCCCTGTGTTTTCCTTTCAAAATGATATTGAACTTTAAATTGGGAGTTTTCCATGCTAGAATGTTCAAAACCAACAGCCAGCATTAGCAGGAATCTGCCATCAGCTCTGGCTCCTGGCTCCCATAACTGTCCTTCTCACAGAGCCATAGAATCACAGAGCAGCTTGGGCTGGAGGGGACCTTAAAGCTCAACCAGCTCCAACTCCCCGCCGTAGGCAGAGGTGCCAGCCACCAGCTCAGGCTGCTCAGGGCTCCATCCAACCTGGCCTTTGATGCCTCCAGAGATGGGGCACCACAGCTTTTCTGGGCAGACTGTGCCAGGGCTTCACTACCCTCTGTGTAAAGAATTTCTTCCTGACACCTAACCCAGACTTCCCCTCTTTTGGTTCAGAACTGCTCAGCCTTGCTTATCTCTAGCAGACCACGTAAGAAGTCAGCCCCCCACCTTTTTATAAGCTCCCCTCAAGGTGCTGCACTGCTACAATGGGGTTTTCCAGGGCCTTCTCCAGGCTGCACAAGCCCAGCTCCCTCTGCCCATCTTCCTAGGAGAAGAAAGGAGGGAGACAGCCACTTCCTTTGCTCTGCTGGCCACTCTCTCTGGATGCAGCCTCAGTCTCCTGTTTCTCTTCCTTCATCCTCACCACTCTGTGCACCTCTGCCTGCCCCCAGCCACATCTGGTGGGGAGGCACCTCCTGGTCAGAGTTTTGCTCCCTTCTCCTGTGAACGGCGATGCTGTGCAATCCTTCCTCCAACTAAGTGCCTTTTTACATCTGGAGAGAACAGGGTCTCAGTGATCTAATGGACCTCGGTGTTTGCACCCCAAAGCCGCAAAAGGGACAGTTTCCACCTGTTTCCACTTTGTCTTTTATTTAAGCAGTTCTGTTGACTGCTGCTGGTCAGTTTGCACACTGGTCGTACGGATCTTCTCACAGGGGTGAAATATTTATGTCACGTGTTCTGTTGTAACTCCTCAGTTTCTTCTCTTTGAGCTTGCAATCTTCACATTTTCAATGGTTTGGTTGGTTGGTGCCTCATAGAGCAGAAGTGCTGGGATTAAAAAGTACATATAGTATATAAAGTTCTTATCCATCTTGCAATTTCTGTATCTCAGTTATGTATTTGCAAAGTGAGTATGAAATATTTAACTGTCCAAGTCTATCTTGTTAGAAGCCTTTAAGAATGCAGCTTCTTTCAAATGTCCTTTAACATAACTCATGGTTAGGAATTAAACATGTAATTAAAAAAATAAAGTACAAATTGTTTCACATTTTCTAAAGAAAATGTTTGACCTTGAGTCATTTCCCCTAAAGATGCTGAAGGTTTTTCCAGTCGGAAGTGAGGAGCAGATTGCTGGTAAGCTGCCATGGGTTAAAAAGCTCCACATGTCATCTCGGCCCCAGGTTGGTCTTTTTTCCCTTGATGAGAACAGCCCTATTAAGCTGGACGTAGTGATCCATGACTCTTAGACAAAGCTGGTAGCTGGGGCCTCTTACTGGAATTTCGTGCCTCTGTTCGTGTAATTTCCTGAGCATTCTCACTGCTAAGTGGGATGCCTGGTCTTGTTTTGTTGACTGCACCAGGCTACATGAGGCAAGGCTTGCAAGGCAAGTTCCTCCTCAGGGCTGAGCACAGCTCGTGTTCTGGGGACATCACCACGCATTCCATCACCTGGTGTGTGCAAAGAGCACCAGAAGCAGCACATCAAAGACAAGACGCCTGTGACGTACCTAAAAACGCCATTTAAAGTGCCAACATTGTAGCTCTCAGAACAGCTAGGGCCAAAGATGAGGGTGGGAGCTGGGCACAGCCCCTCCTCCCAGTGCTGTGGCTGCTCACAGCCCCTCTCAGCCCTGCAGACCATCTGGGTGCAGGGCTGGAGTTGTGGCTGGGCAGCACTTTGAGCAGGCGATCAGCTGCAGCTCTGCTAGTGCACTGCTGACACACTGTGCTCTGCAGTTGTGTATTTTCTGCTTAAGGCTGGAGCAGAATGCAAAATTAAGAGATGAAACAAATCCCACTTGAAAACCTTTGAGAAGGAACCCAGTCAGTTCTCCTGTTACGGCTCTACAGACTTTTTTAAGTGACAAAGTGATGTTTTTCATTTTTCCTTTTTTTTCCCTCTTTCTTGTGGCTCAGAGGAAGAGGAAAGTCTCGTTATGGTGGGTGAGCATTTTATATATTTATTGGATTTCTTACATTCTTACATTTCTCTGCTCAGGCCCCCCACCCCTGAGGAGGGAAAACTCCAGCACGTGGAAATTGGCCTCATGTCATGTAAATGCAGCTCCTACAGATCGACAAAGAGCCTCCTCAAAGGACAAAGAAACTACAGTTTGTAATTCATTGCCTCTTCATTTGTGTAAAGTGATGCCTGTGTCTCTAATGTTTTTCAGGAGAAATATACTTTGCAGGATATCAGCTACTAAACATATTCACTGTAATTCTGTCCTTCCCAGTGTTTTCTCCGTAGATCCCTTTGTTATTTCCTCTGGGTCCCTCTTATTGATCCTTTTTGGCAGCACTTTTTCTCAAGTATTTTAAGGTCTGCTTATCCATATATTGGTCACAACAGCAGCTGCATGAATTTTCCTTATTCCCCCTATCCCCCCTACTCCCCCCATATGCTGCATGCCCCCATACCCCCCCACCCGTATGCCCCCTCCCACCCCCCATATCTCCCCAACCCCCCTACCCCCCCATTCCCCTCCGTCCCCCCCATGCCCCCCTTTCCCTCTCAATCCCCCTCATACCATTTAAATCCCCCCAAACCCTCTGCCCCCTTATTTCCCCCCATCCCCCGCCCATCCCCCCTATCCCCCACA
>NW_024967281.1:0-3394 GCF_019238085.1 Lagopus leucura
CCCATAAACCCGACGGAGCCCACAGAACTTTGTAGACCCCATAGCGCCCCATTGGGCGCACAGAGCCATACAGAACCCGTAGCTCCTCACAGACCCCGTGGGTGCCCCGGAGCCTCATAGAGCCCCGTAGACCCAATGAAGCCCCATAGTTCCCACCGAGCCCCACGAGAGCCCCTCGGAGCCCCCTGGTCCCACCCCCCGGCTGACCCCACCCCGTCTCGCAGGTCCGCACGGAGCTCCGCCCCGCATCCCCGCCGGTGCCGCTGGGCCCCACGCTGGGCGCGGTGGCGGCAGGGCTGCTGATGGCGGCTGCGGCGGGAGCGGTGCTGCGTAAGGTGAGGGCGGGGCTGCGCGGGGAGCAGTCTCTGCGGGGGTAATGGGGGGCGGGGCTACAGAGAGGCCCCGCCCACAGCGTTCGACGCTGACTCCGCCCCTTCCGCTCCAGGTCGGCTTCTTCCGGCGGCACTACAAAGAGATGAGGGAGGGCGGGGCCGGTGGCGGGGCCGGTGCTCAGAAAGAATGAGGGGGGGGGGGCAGATGGGGGGTGGTTGTGGGGCTGGGGAGCGCTATGGGGCAGCGATGGAGAAATGTGCGGGTGCTACCTGTGGGGCTGGAGAATGCCATGGGACTGCTGTGGGGAGATAGGGGGCAGCAATGGGGATGGGTGTGCTGTGCGGCTGGGGGGAGGAGTGGGGCTGCTGTGAGGCAGCTGTGGGGCTGGGGCTGCTATGGGGCTTGGGATTGCTTTGGGGTTGGGAGTGTTGTAGAGCTGCTGTGGGGAGATATGGGGCAGTTGGGGGTCTCGGTGCAGGGCCGGAGCCTGTTGTAGAGCCGCCCCATTGCTCTTTCAGCAATAAATGTCACTGCCCCACAGTTCTACGAGGCCAAGGAATTCTGTGGGGCTGGGAGTGGGAAGGGGGGGCAACAGGTGGCGTATGTATGGGTCAGGGCTCCCTGTGGGTCTGGCTATAGGGGCTATGGGCCACACCTCAGTATGGTTCACATCCTGCTATGGGATGCTTTACGTGTCCTGCTTTGGGGCCCCTCTATGGGTCACAGCTCCCCTGTGGGTCTGAGTCCCCCTATGGGTCTCACAATGGGTCAGATCCTGCTATGGGTTCCTCTGTGGATCACAGCCCTACTATGGGTCACACTGTGGATCTTGATCTCTCTGTAGGTCCCCCCATATTTCTCTCTCTGGGTCAGGGCTGTGCTATGAATCTTGTTATGGCTCAGACTGCGCTGTGGGGTGGATCCCATAGGATCCACATGTGGGACTGCCCTATAGCTTTCCTGTAGGACCCATGTATATTCAGCTGCCCCACAGCTTCTTTTTGGGACATGTGGAGCTCTTCGATCTCTTTCGGGGCCTACTTGGAGCTGTCTCATGGGCTACGGTGTTGGAAGGCAAGGGGGCCTGTGAGAGCTGGTCGGCATTTAAGCAGCTCTTCTTCCAAGCTCAGGATCGATGTGTCCCTGTGAGGAAGAAATCGGGAAAGGGTGGCAGGAGACCTGTGTGGATGAGCAAGGAGCTCGTGCACAAACTCAAAGGAAAGAAGAAGGCCCATGAAATGTGGAAAAAGGGTCTGACTACTTGGCAAGAATACAGGAATGTTGTCAGGGTCTGCAGGGATGCGACAAGGAAGGCTAAAGCCTGCCTGGAATTAAATCTGGCAAAGGGGATAAAGGATAATAAAAAAGGTTTTTTCAAGTATATTAACAGTAAAAGGAAGACTAGGGAGAATGTGGCTCCCCTGCTAAGTGACGGGGGTGTTCTGGTAACAGGGGATGCTGAGAAGGCGGAGATACTGAATGCCTTCTTTGCTTCTGTTTTCAGTGCAAAAGCTCCCCCTCGGGAATCTGAGACCCTGGAGGTTAGTGAGAGGATCTGGGGAATGGAAGACCTCCCTTCTGTCAGGGAAGAGGTGGTCCAGGTGCACCTAGGCAACATCAATGTTCACAAATCCATGGGACCCGATGGGATTCATCCACGGGTGCTGAGGGAGCTGGCAGAGGTGATTGCTGAACTGCTTTCTGTCATCTTTGAGAAGTCTTGGAAGACGGGGGAGGTGCCTGAAGACTGGAAGATAGCCAACGTCACCCCGGTCTTCAAAAAAGGCAAGAAGGAAGACCCAGGCAATTATAGGCCAGTCAGCCTCACCTCTGTCCCTGGAAAGGTGATGGAACAGGTGGTGCTGGATGTCATCTCCAGACAACTGGGAGAAGAGAAGGTTATCAGGAGTAGTCAGCATGGGTTCACCAGGGGGAGGTCGTGCTTGACCAACCTGGTAGCCTTCTATGATGTTGTCTCTGGCTGGGTGGATGGGGGGAGAGCAGTGGATGTAGTCTACCTTGATTTCAGCAAGGCATTTGATACTGTCCCCCACGACATCCTTATAACAAAGCTGAGGAAGTGTGGGATACATGAGTGGACAGTGAGGTGGGTTGAGAACTGGCTGACTGGCAGAGCACAGAGGGTCGTTGTTGGTGGTGCAGAGTCCGGTTGGAGGCCTGTAACCAGCGGTGTTCCTCAGGGGTCGGTGCTGGGTCCGGTCTTGTTCAACATCTTCATCAATGACCTTGATGAGGGGATAATGGCCACCCTCAGCAAGTTTGTGATGATACGAAGATGGGAGGATTGGCTGACACGCCTGAAGGCTGTGTTGCCATTCAGCAAGACCTGGATAGGCTGGAGAGCTGGGCAGAAAAAAACCAGATGAGGTTTAACAAAAGCAAGTGTAGAGTCTTGCATCTGGGGAGGAATAATTGCATGCACCAGTACAGGTTGTGGGATGAGCTGCTGGAGGGGAGCTCTGCGGAGAGGGACCTGGGTGTCCTGGTGGATGACAGGTTGGTCATGAGCCAGCAGTGTGCCCTTGTGGCCAAAAAGGCCAATGGCATCCTGGGGTGCATTAAAAAGAGCGTGGCCAGCAGGTCAAAGGAGGTGATCCTCCCCCTCTACTCTGCCCTGGTAAGACCTCATCTGGAGTACTGCGTCCAGTTCTGGGCTCCCCAGTACAAAAAAGACAGGGATCTCTTGGAAAGAGTCCAGCGGAGGGCCACCAAGATGGTGAAGGGCCTGGAGCATCTCCCCTATGAGGAAAGGCTGAGTGAACTGGGTCTGTTCAGCCTTGAGAGGAGGAGACTGAGAGGGGACCTGATCCAGGTCTATAAATATCTAAGGTGTGGGGGGCAGAATGGCGAGGCTGGACTCTTTTCAGTGGTGAGTGGAGACAGGACAAGGGGAAACGGCTGGAAACTGCAGCATAGGAAGTTCCGCACAAACATGCGCAAGAACTTCTTTACAGTGAGGGTGATGGAGCACTGGAACAGGCTGCCCAGGGAGGTGGTGGAGTCTCCTTCTCTGGAGATGTTCAAGACCTGCCTGGATGCC
>NW_024967282.1:0-1298 GCF_019238085.1 Lagopus leucura
ATGGACTCTTTTCAGTGGGGAGTGGAGACAGGACGAGGGGAAACGGCTGGAAACTGCAGCATAGGAAGTTGTGCAGCAATGTGCGAAGGAACGGCTGTGCAGTGAGGGGAGGAGCGCTGGAACAGGCTGCAGGGAGGGGGGGGAGTCTGTGGGTCCCAGTGTGTCTCTATGGGTCCCAGTGTGTCTCTATGGGTCAAAATGTGTCTCTATGGGTCCCAACGTGTCTCTATGGGTCCCAATGTGTCTCTATGGGTCCCAGTGTGTCTCTATGGGTCCCAATGTGTCTCTATGGGTCCCAGTGTGTCTCTATGGGTCAAAATGTGTCTCTATGGGTCCCAACGTGTCTCTATGGGTCCCAATGTGTCTCTACAGGTCCCAATGGGTCCCAACGTGTCTCTATGGGTCCCAACGTGTCTCTGTGGGTCCCAACGTGTCTCTGTGGGTCACAACATGTCTCTATGGGTCCCAATGTGTCTCTATGGGTCCCAATGCGTCTCTATGGGTCCCAACGTGTCTCTATGGGTCCCAACGTGTCTCTATGGGTCCCAGTGTGTCTCTATGCGTCCCAACGTGTCTCTATGGGTCCCAACGTGTCTCTATGGGTCCCAATGTGTCTCTATGGGTCCCAGTGTGTCTCTATGCGTCCCAATGTGTCTCTATGGGTCCCAACGTGTCTCTATGGGTCCCAACGTGTCTCTATGGGTCCCAACGTGTCTCTATGGGTCTCAACGTGTCTCTATGGGTCCCAACGTGTCTCTATGGGTCCCAATGCGTCTCTGTGGGTCCCAATGTGTCTCTGTGGGTCCCAACATGTCTCTATGGGTCCCAATGTGTCTCTGTGGGTCCCAACGTGTCTATGTGGGTCTCAATGTGTCTCTATGGCTCCCAACGTGTCTCTATGGGTCCCAATGTGTCTCTGTGGGTCCCACCGTGTCTCTATGGGTCCCAATGTGTCTCTATGGGTCCCAATGTGTCTCTATGGCTCCCAACGTGTCTCTATGTGTCCCACTGTGTCTCTATGGGTCCCAGTGTGTCTCTATGGGTCCCACTGTTCACTGCTGCCCAGGGAGGTGGTGGAGTCTCCTGCTCTGCAGATGTTCCAGACCTGCCTGGATGCCGACCTGTGCGACCTGCTGTAGGAACGGCTTTGGCAGGGGGTTGGACTCCATGAGCTCTGCAGCTCCCTTCCAACCCCTACAATACTGTGATTAACCTGTGATCTGTGATTAACCCTCTACTCAAGCCCCTCCGAATTATTCTCTTCTCCTGCATCATTACTGGAAGTTGTGGGGTTGGAG
>NW_024967284.1:0-1152 GCF_019238085.1 Lagopus leucura
CCCCCCCCCCCCCCCAAATGCCTTTTGTTTTTTCTGAGGGGGTATGGGGGGGGACACAAGGAATTAAGCAGACCCTCATGTGCCCCCTCCCAGTTGTACGTAAGGGGAGTGGGAGTGCTGCCCCTCTCCCCATATTTATTGCCTCTGTGTGGCCCCTCCTCCCCCAGACCTCATTTTATGGAGAGGACCCCAATAAAGGCTGTAATGGCACCAGATGTGTGCTGTCCTGTGGAAGGGGTTCTGAGGGGGGGAAAATGGGGGGGGAGCATTGTGGGGGAGAGGCAATTAGGGGCGGGCCATCCGGTTGCGTCCGGGTGGTCCTCATGGGGCACAGAGGGTCTGGGGGTTCCTATGAGGTGGATGAGATGGGGGGCTCATGTTTTTCTTTAGGGGGGCGGGTCTTGGGGGCTCTATGGGGGGGGGCAGGAAGGGTTCTAGATGGGGGAGATGGCCTTACGGGGTTGGGGGACCCTATGGGGTCACTGGGGGCTGTTCAGACCCCCATAGGGCTGAGCGCGTCGCCACCCCTTTAAATTTCGGCGCCGGGACAGCTGAGGGGCGTGGTCTTAACTAACCAACCAATGAGCAACGGGGGGGCGGTGCCCTTCTCGCTTCACCCAATCGGAAGGCACAATGCTCCCGAGCGGCTGCTCTCAGCCAATCCGCGCCGCCGTTGCTCCCGGTTTTTCTTTTGTTTTTTTTTTTGCACTCCCCAATCGGCGCCCTCCGTACTCCGGAGGGCGGGCCAATGGGAGAGCGGATTGTTGGCTGAATGGAAGGGAGGCGGGAAACCAAAATGGCGGCGGTGGCGGCGGCTGAGCGGGTCCCAGCTGAGGAGATTCCGCCGCTGGACCCGGCGGAGGTGCGCGCTCGGCGGCTCCGGAACCGCCGCAAAGTGGTCATCCGGGGGCTGCCCGCCGATGTCAGCAAGCAGGTGGGGAGCGGAGCGGGGCCTGGAGGCGGGGAGTGGGGCCTGGGGGGTTTAGGGGGTCTTGGGGGAGGCGTGGATTCCGGGGGATTGGAGCCGGGCGGGCAAGTGGGGCCTCGTTGGGGCGGGGGGGGGTTAAGGGGAATTTCTTGGGAGGGTTGAGATGGGAGCGAGGTTTGGGGATGCAGGGAGATGATTTGGGGGGGAGGGTTAAAGGAATTTGG
>NW_024967285.1:0-4023 GCF_019238085.1 Lagopus leucura
ACGGGGTATGGGATGGTGGGGTTTGAGATATGGGGTATATGGGATCCATATGGGGTTGGGATGGGATGGGATGTGAGGTCTATGAGATGGGATATGGGGTGTGGGTATGGGGTACGGGATGGGATATATGGGATGGATATGGGGTGCGAGGTGGGATATGGGGAATATGGGATAGGTATGGGGTGTGAGGTGTGGGGATAGGGGATGCAGGGTATGGAGTATAGGGGATGGGGGGTGGGATGTGGTGTACGGGGTGTGAGGTGGGCTTATGGGGTAGGGATGGGCTATGGGGTGGGCTATGGGGTGTGGGGAGTCCTGGGGTGGCTGCGCATTGGGTGGTGGGCAGTGCTGAGCCCCATACACTGTCCCTGTGTCCCCAGTACAGCCTGGCCCCATAACCCTCCCCTAACTCCCCCCATATCCCCACCCCATAACACCCCCATATTCCATCCCACAGCCCCCCTCATAGCCCCTCCCATATCCCCCCCATAAGCCCTACCCCATACCCCCCCATATCCCACCCCATAACCTCCCCTATATGCTCCATAAACCCCCCATAACCCACCCATGACCCCATAACCGCCCTGCAGCGCTGCAGTTCGGGCTCACTGGAGGAGCACCACGCACTGCTGGATGTGGGGCCTCCCCACAGCGATGGGGACAGCGATGGGGACAGCGATGGCGGCGAGTGGGAGTGGGAGGAGCACGAGGGTACGGACAGCCCGACCCCAATCCTAACCCCAATCCCAACCTCAATGCTAATCCTAATCCCAGTCCAAATAATCCCAATCCCAATAACCCAATCAATCAAACCCCAATCAATCAAACCCCAATCAATCAAACCCGGCAGCCCCCCAGGACCTGCTCTATTCCCGCTGCCCGGCTCACAGCCCGTCAGCCCCCAATTAAGCGGCCCTAATTAACCAATTAACTCCCGCAGCCCCCCAGGACCTGCTCTATTCCCGCTGCCTGGCTCGCACTCTGTGTGACGCCGCCGCTCCGCTCACTGTTGGCATTTTCGCTCCGTGCCCCCATCGGCTGCAGGGGATGCTGCAGCACCTCGAGGGTAGGATGTGCGGTGGGGGCTGTGGGGTTATGCGGTTATGGGGGGTTATGGGGCAGCAGAGCGATGGGGCTGTGGGGTTATTGGGCTGAGGGATTGTGGGGCTGTGGTGTTATGGGGTGGAGGGTCAGGGGATGAGGGATAATAGGACAATGGGGAGGGGGGCCACGGGGTAATGGGATGGGGGTTATGGGGCAGGGGGGCCCTCAGCCCTATAGGACCCCAACCCTTATGGATCCCCTATTCCCCCTCCCACTTCTATGGGACCCCCACCCTTAAAGGATCCCCACCCCCACGGGACCCCCCCAACCACTCGCCGTCTCCCCGCAGCCTCCATGCATTCTCACTCCGCACTCCTGCAGCGCCGCTCCGCCCGCTCCGGCCGCCCCCCGCCCCGCACGGCCCGCGGCTGGGGTCTCCTCCAGGCGCTGTTTCTCCTCACGCTCTTCCGCCCGGTTCTCCGCCGCCCCCCCCCGGGGCCCCCCCGCCCCCCCCCCCCCCCCCCCCCCCTCCTTCATCTTCGTCCGCTTCTCCGCCTGGCACTACGTGGGCTGCGACCGCCTGTGGGCCGGCCTCATCAGCGCCCTGTGCCGCTCCGTCCGCCGCCGCTTCGGCCCGTGGCCGCTCGCCGTTTTCCACGTGGCCGGCGCGGCTCCGCGCCACGGCGGACCGGGAGGCCGGGAGTGGGAGCTGCGCACGGCCGCGTGCCTCAAAGCCGGGGCGATCGTGGGGCTGCTGCTGCTCGGCTGCGCGCTGCTGCTGCTCGCCTTGGCCGCGCCGTGGCTCCGCGAGCACCGCGTGCTGAGCGCCGTCGGCGTGGCCCTGAGCTCCGCGTCGGGCTCCGGGCTGCTGGCCGCGCTGCTGGCCGTGCTGCGCCGCGTGGCCGTGAGCGAACGGAGCCGCGTGGAGCGCTGGAGCGACCGGGAGAAGTTCGAGGCGCAGCTGGGCTTCATGAGCAAAGTGCGGGCCGAGGTGGAGGGGCTGAGCGCCTTCCTCGGCGCCATGGAGGTGTTCGAGCGGCGGAGGCTGCGCGTGGTGATGGAGATCAGCGCCCTGGAGCGCTGCGGCGCGGAGCGCTGCGCCGGGGTCCTGGAGGCCGTCAACACGCTGCTGGCCGACCCCGAGGCGCCCTTCATCTCCGTGCTCGCCATGGAGCCCGGCGTGGTGGTGCAGTGCCTCGAGGGAGCCGCGGCGCTGCGAGGCGTCGGGGGCAACGCGTACGTGTATCTGAGGCGGACCGTCGGCGTGCCGTTCTGGGTGCCCAGCATGGAGCAGCGGCAGAGGATGAGGGAGGTGAGGAGGGCGCTGGCGGCGGGGCGCCCCGCGGACCGCGATGGGCCTCCGGGGCGGAGCGACGGGCACCCGATGCATCGCGACGGGCACCCGGGGCGGAGCGAGGAGCAGCCGACGCACCTCAAGGGGAAGCCGGTGGAGCGCAAGGAGCGCCCAGCGCAGAGCGACGGGAAGCCGACGCAGCGCGAGGAGCGCCTGCACCGCGAGGAGCAGCCGCTGAGCCAAGAGCAGCACCCAGTGCACCTCGAGGAGCACCCAGAGGGTGATGAGGAGCACCCACAGCAGGAGGAGCACCCAGTGAACCGTGAGCAGCACCCACTGGCCTATAGGGAGCACCCGTCGCCCCACGAGGAGCACCCGTCGCCGCATGGAGAGCACCCACTGCCCCATATTGAGCACCCAGTGTCCCACGAGGAGCACCCATCACCCTATGAGGGGCACCCGGTGCCCCATGTCGAGCACCCACGCCACGGGGAGCACCCATCACTCCATGAAGAGCACCCACACCCCGAGGAGCAGCCGGCGCCCCACGAGGAGCACCCATGGGTGCGGGTTGCGGAGCGGCAGACGCGGCGCTGCGCGCGGGCGGCGTTGCGCTCCCTGCACGACCCCCAGGGGGCGCTGTGCCGTTTCGTCCCCTCCGATGGGGCGCAGCTGCGCCGGATCCTCAGCATCGTCCCCATCACCGTCCGGCTCCTCCTGCACCGCTGTGCCCCGCGTGGCCTTGGGGGGGCGGGGGGAGGTGGGGGGATGCCCCACGGGATGGAGAGCTGTGGGGTAGAGGAGATCAGTGGGGCAGTGGAGACAGGCAGGATGGAGCCCCATGCGATAGAGAGCTGTGGGGTAGAGGAGATCTGTGGCGCAGAGGAACACAGGGCTGAGCCCTCTGGAACAAAGAGGCACGGGATGGAGCCCCGTGGGGCGGAGATGGATGGGACTGAGAGCCGTGCGACAAAGATCTGTGGGGCAGCGGAGCCCTATGGGGCAAAGAGCCATGGGATGGAGATCTATGGGGCAGAGAGCCTGGAGACAGAGCATTATGGGGCAGAGGAGCCCTACGGGGCGAAGAGCTCTGGGGCAGAAATCTATGGGGCGGAGAGCCATTGGATGGAGCCCTATGGGACAGAGATCTGTGGGGCAGAGGAACTCTATGGGGTGGAAATCCAGGGGACAGAGCCCCATAGAATGGAGAGCCATGGGCTGGAGCCCCATAGAATTGAGCCCCATGATGTTGCACCCCACTGCCTGCTGCCCCACAGCCCCACAACCCCACCCCACTCTCTTCCACCTCACACCCCAACAGCCCACAACCCCTCACCCCATAACCCCACGCCCCCCAACCTCACTCTCCCTGCCCTCCCACCCCCCGACCCCGCACCTGACAGCCCCCCACCCCTTGTCCTCTCACCCTGCACCCCCTCACCCCATAATCCCCCACCCCGCAGCCCCTCACCCCATAGCCCCCGACTCCATTGCCTCTCACCCCATAACCCCCCACCCCCAACCTCTACATCCCCCAACCTCTCACCCCATAACCCCCCACCCCATTGCCTCTCACCCTACAACCCCCCACTCCATTGCCTCCCACCCCATTGCCCCTCAGCCCCCAACCCCCCACCCCATTGCCTCTCACCCCATAACCTCCCGCCCCCTACTCCCACACCCCC
>NW_024967286.1:0-1161 GCF_019238085.1 Lagopus leucura
GGCTCATTTCCCGCGGTTCCGGGCTCCCAGGTCTCTGTGCCCTCATCGCCTGCTCCTGGTACGCCCACCGCGTCATCGCAGACTTCTACGACGCCACCATCCCCACAAACCTCAAGTGAGTGCGGGCTCCTATGGGGTGCTGTGGGCTCCTATGGGGTGCTGTGGTGTCCTATGGGGTGCTATGGGGTGACATGGGGTGCTATGGGCTCCTATAGGGTGCTGTGGGGTGACATGGGGTGCTATGGGCTCCTATGGGGTGCTGTAGTGTCCTATGGGATGCTATGGGGATCTATGGGGCGCTATGGGGTGCTGGGTGGCTCTGTGGGTTCCCTATGGGGTCTTTATCGTCCCTATGGGGTCTCTATAGGTTCCTGTGGGTCCCTGTTAGTTTCTATGGGGTCTCTGTGGGGTTCTTATGGGTCCCTATGGATCCCTGTGTGTCCCTAGGGGTCTCTATGGGTCTCTATGTCTCCATGGGGCTCCTATGGGTCTTCATAGGTCTCTACGGGTCCCTATGGGTCTCTATGGGTCTCCATGGGGTCCTGTGGGTCCTTGTTGGTTTCGGTGGGGTCTCTGTGGGGTTCTTATGGGTCCCTACGGGTCTCTGTGGGGTCCCTCGGGCCCGCTGACGGCCGCCCGCCGCCGCTCAGGTACGAGCTGGGCCCGGCGCTGTTCGTGGGTTGGGGCGGCGCGGCGCTGCTGCTGCTCGGCGGGTCGGCGCTGCTCTTCTCGTGTCGGAGCGGAAGCGAAACGGCCCGATACCCCCGGGTGAAGGCGGCGCCCAGGAAAACCGGAAGCGGAAGTGCCACCGACTACGTCTGAGAGCGCCGCGCACACGCCGGACGGCGCGCCAATCGGATCGCAGAACGGGCTTTTAGCCACGCCCCTTTTTTATCCGCACGCCTTTAGCCCCGCCCCTCTCGGCCAAAACCGGAAGTGCCGCCAAATACGTCTGAAAGACCCCCGCAAACAAAACCGCCCTCCAATCGGATCGCAGAACCGCCCTTCAGCCCCGCCCCCTTTTAGCCTCCACCCATTATAAACACTCCCCGCTCGACCGGAACCGGAAGTGCCTGAGCGGGCCCTTCGGCAGGACACGCCTCCACAGCCCCCGAGCCACCAATCGCACCGCGGACCCCGCCTTCAGCCCCGCCCCCACGT
>NW_024967287.1:0-2911 GCF_019238085.1 Lagopus leucura
AAGCACAGCAGCTTTACCAGAGCACAGCAAATGTGAAGGATCTGCTGCAGGAGATCTCAGACGTACCTTGCTGTCACGGAGTTGACCAGATCAATCTATGTCCGTGACAGGGGCGACAGGCCTCTGCCCTCCCCTCCCCCACCCCAGTCCCACAAAAATGGGAAGGAAGGAAGGGAGGAAAAAAAGCAGCGGCAACAATCTATGGAGGAAAACTTATTTTACTATAATATCGGAATACAAAATAACACAATATATACAATTTAGTTGAAATTGAGATTAATAAATCAGACAAGATAAGAGAGAGAGAGTTCCCGGAACCGATTCAAACCTGAAAAGCTTGGAACGGCTAGGAAAACACCCTCCAGCACCCACTGCAAGGCAGCACGAGAGCCCGCCCCCCGCCCGGGAGGAGCAGATCCCGTGACTTCTGTAATGTACAGGGATAGGTACCTGGGACTGGGGCAGTGACACTTTAATGCCCCGTACACTACATAATGTTTTGATGTGGAATACTGAAATCCAAAAACAAAAAACAAAAACAAAAACATAGAACCATGACACTTGCCAAGGTCAAATCAAAAACCTTCAAGCTCAAAAGGGATCACTTGCAAGGCAAGCATGCACAGGAGAGCACTCTGATATCTCTGTGCTGTGGGGATGAGCTTCTTGTGCACCATGTGGGTTTGTACTGCCTTCTGCTCCCACCACCTCCAGAAACTTGGAGAATAAGCTTAGCTTTTTGTAGTTTTATTGGAGGCAAACAAGGTTTGGTGTCACACAGCTGCTCTGTGCAACACAGTTAAGAAGGATGATAGGGTTGTGTGAAAGAAATGTCTTCTCCAGAAGCAATCAGTGGGCTGGAGGAGAAACCAAAACCAAATCCTGATTGCACCTTTCCCTCTCCACATTCCACATGCTGACATTTATTTTAAGAACAAAATACAAGACTGCAGTGATGAAAGCTTCAGAACAACTCAGCTACTTTATTCACCCCCTTCCCTTTCCTCTACAGATGATTCTCAGAAAACCTCCAAGAGCCACAGTACTGCTCTCCTGACCCTTCTCTCATATTCATCAGAGCACTCACAAATTACTGAGAGTAGCACATGCACACAGACACACAGAACATCCCTACACAGATGCTTCTCCTTAGGAAACGGTATCAAAATGCTGCTGTCAGGAAGAGCAAAAAAAACTGGGCATGCTTTACCCAACTGCTTTGGGTAGCAAGAGAGACCATCTGAAGCTCCTGGGTTAAGTCCCTTCTGCAGAGGGTGCCAGTGGTGCCATCTCCTTTGCAAAATCGTCCTGTGTGGGAAGAAGAATTGGGGTCTCCCTCATCCTTGGGCTTAACAGCATCCTCATTGTCTCTCCACTGGGGGTTTTCTCATGAGAAAGGAGTTGCCAGCCCAGAGAGAAACTTCCTGCACCAGGAACACTTGCAGGGCCAATTTATCACATGGACTGGACAATGTTTAGTAAGGCTTGAGCTCTGGATGAAGCTCTTCCTGCAGTGCAGGCATTTCTAGGGTCTCTGCACTAAGTGGATCCACTGGAAAAAGCTCTGCCCACACATGGGACATTTGTAGCACTTCTTCCACCAGTGCCATCTCCTGTGAGTGAGGAGCTCTGCACTCTGCACGAAGCCCTTCTCACACTCGAGGCATTTCTAAGGCTTTCTGCCACGTGAACTCACTGGTGCAGGCTCTGCACAGACCTCTTCCTGCAGTCACGGCACTCACTGGGACTCTCCTCTTGGGTTGGTTCTCTGGCGTCTACTGAGGGATGAGCTCCAGGTGAAGCTCTCCCACACTGCCTGCAGACAGGATTTCCTCCTTCCTGATGACATATCAGCCCAGCTGAGGTTTCCTTTGGGTCCTCACCTGCTGCCCCACAGCACAGGAGTTTCTGCAGGGGAGGTAAGAGGTGACTCTCCTTGCACACAGGCACGGCAGAAACGGGCCACCTGGCAGAGGGTTTCCAGTGACACATCCCACTCTGGATTCTCCTTTGTATGGCCACTCAACACAGCAACTGCAGCTGGAGGAGAGCAATATGCATAATTCTTGTGCAAAGAAGGACAAAGTGGATTTAGTTTGGCCGCAGAGCTCTTCCTGTACTCAAGAGATTTGTAAGGTTCATCACCACACAAAGCCACAGGTGGTCATCATGCTGGGGCTCTGGCTGAAGTTCTTCCAATGCTCTGCAGGATCTGTATCTTATGTGACTGTGCTGGTAGGTAATGAGGTTGGAACTGCTTTTGAAGTTTCCCGTATCTTGATATGCTTCTACAGCCTGCATGTGCTGTGGATGTGCTTGTGGGTGTTGAGATTAGACCTTCTTTTGAAGCTCTTCTCACACATAGCACATTTATAGGGTCTCTCTCCAGTGTGGATGCGCTGGTGGCGTTTTAGTTCACAACTGCTTCTGAAGCTCTTCCCACACTCGGGACACTTGTAGGGTCTCTCTCCCGTGTGGATGCGCTGGTGCAGCTTCAAATCAGAACCTTGCTCCAGGCCTCCTTGGACATCCCTTCTGATTTCTTCCACACCCCACCGCCTTTCGGCCACACCACTTTCCTGCAGGTCCTCCAGCATATCTGCAATCCCAGTTCCTGCTGGATGACAGGAAATCCAGAAATAGCATGCAGTGCCCAAAATAAAACACAGACAGAGATGGCCCTTCCACACCCAACCTCCTCCTTCCCTCCACCACCTCACCTGGGCTGAGGTCTCCTGGCACGGCCTCAGGGCTACGCACATCTGGGATCCAGGGCTCTTCCCCTCCTTCAAGTAGGGAGATCAGCACGGGTTTGGAGACTGGAAGTGGAGCTTCAGAGAGAGAAACAGGGGAGATGAGAACAGTTCCCTCATTCTGGCACAGTGCCTGTTCAACAGCTCCACTCTGTGTC
>NW_024967288.1:0-10823 GCF_019238085.1 Lagopus leucura
GGCTCTTGATCTCCTGATGGCCAAAGAAGGAGCGATTTGTGGAATCAAACTCTATAACCCATTAAGTAAGGTTAAAAGGGCAGATACGTTTATTTCAGTGCTGCGCCACACACTGGGTGCAAGGGTGCAAGGAGCGATCTGCTCCTCCTAGCTTGCACACCAGAGAGTGGAGTCTCGATACGTTTATTAGCCAAGCCATACACAGTATTACCCAAAACTCATTGGCATATTCATGACTTTTCCGGGAATTCATTCACATACTGTCCCCCCTCCCCAGGGCATGCGCAGTAGCTTCCTTTGGATGAAGGCTCGATGTCTTCCTCCCCATTCGGTGGTCGTTTGGGATGAAGTCAGTTGTCTCCCTCGCCACGTCCTTCCAGTGTCCCAGTCCTGGGCTCTTCTCTTGCCCTGCATGCCTCAGCAATTTCCTATTCTGCTTATCTTCCCTTTTTTCCTTGCTCTCTTAGGGGCCCCTCTTCCACTGTCTGCAGAGGGCTCCCTTTGTAGAATATGCCTGGGCTGACAGAGCAGTTAGACTAAGCAATAAATTTCCCTTGAGTTAGCAAAAGGTGAAACTAAGCAATGCTATTTGCGACCTCTTTAGAGTTAGCATAACCAGGCGATGTTATGGATCCCTTACATCCTGTATTCTTAGATCTTGTATTCTTCAGCTTACCATCTCAATTCCCCCCTTTTCATTGCTAGTAGCAAATTCTTTCGCTAAATTGCCCCATTTTGGAAAAGGGAAGACTTAAAACATCTTCCACTTTCCACTTTCTGCCTTAGTTTATGTTTTTTCCATTCTTCATAACTATTCTCTGGTCCAGATGTTTTACAGAGCCATAGTTCACACCTTGTTGCAATGCACGTCAATGTGAGACAAAAAGCTTCTTGAGCCAAGCAAAGTTAGGTAGCTGACTAGTAAGTGTTTCCTGTATCCCCTTTGGTCCCTCCATAACTGGGTTAGTCTCTATTTTGTCATGAGCTTCCTATTTATCGATTTTGAGTGGTCCAGAAGATTAAAGCAGCACATCCTACTAAGATCCTCACAACCGTGCCCCTTCATTTAATCAGTCCAGATCCCTTACCTCAATTCCTTTAACCTGTATACTATTGGGAGAAAATAAAGATGTTCTTGCTTGGACTGGCAAAAGACCCTCGGAGGTATAAACAAGTTAAAGATTGTAACTATTCATGCCAGACAGACCCTCTTGACATGATCACAAGACGTCTGGCTTGTACACCTGGCATGGGTGTCAGCAAATGCTATAAAGACCATTGGCAAGCCCTGCCAAAACTGAGGTGGCTTTGTGGAGGCAAGTGCTCAGGAACCGTGGGTGTGTGTGTGACAGAGGAGCAAGCGGCGGATTGCCAACTAACAGAAGAACCCCTCAACTGTACATGGAACCCGCTTTACGTTCCCCTGTCCGAGAGCAGACAGAGGAGACGACCTGCACAGAAGGAGGTGAGCGCCAACATGGAGCTGCATCTCACACAGGTATGGTTCCACAGCAGCTGGAGGCAGGGTGCGGCGGGCAGCACATCGCTGAGCGGCTGATGACAGAGTACTGTGCTGAGATGGAGGCCTCTGACGGCTCCTTCCTGGTCAGGCAAAGCGAGACTTATGCTGGGGACTACGTTCTGTCCTTCTGGCACCGTGGGAAGGGGCGGCATTGCTGCATACACTGGTGACAGGACGCTACCAGTCAGAAGTTCTTCCTGACTGACACCGGGTATTTGCCAGCCTGTACGACCTCATCGCCTACTATTAGGAGACACCGCTGAGGTCCCACGGACTTGAGATATGGCTGGCTGAGCCGGTGCCTCGGTCCAGCCCTCACACCAACGCAGACCGGGTGCCGTGGGACGGCCCCAGAGGGACAAGTCCAGATCCAGCGCCATCTACTTCAGGGTAGGAGGGAAGGCATGGCAGGAGAGTTACATTTAATAAGGCACTTAACCACGTGCACACTGTTCAAGTTCATTGCCCACAATAAAAGTTTTTTGTTCTGCACTAACAACTGAGTCCGTGTCTAATTGCCACAGTTAACCCTTCCTCTTATTTCTCTTCCTCAACCTCTATGAGGACCTTTGGGCAGGATTTCAGAAGGGCATAGAGTGGCTTTACCAGTGTTCCTTGGTTGTAGGCGACACCACCTCGTTACCCCTAGGACAGTCTGGAGCTCCTTCCAGAGTCCCCCAGCTGTTTCCTAGGGCTCGGGAATCCTGAAGTGATTCCATAACACAAATGGGTTACTTGTGGCTGTGCCACTTGGGCTTTCTGTGGAGAAAGTTTAGTAAGCTAATTGTCCATGTTGTGCATTACGTCCTTTGTTTTGCTAGCTTTCAGGTCATCCCTGTCTTCGCATTTGGGGGGTCCTGTTTAACCCAAACCAGCTGAGCTACTCCTAAGACTGGGATAAGGGCTCTCAAGGTATCCTGTATTATACCTTACCAGTGGGTTATTTACCCTTTTAACCCTTCTTGGATTTTGATACTGGCTCCAAACAGTTCTCACTATGCCTGGTGGGAGTTTGAGCTCTCCCAACTCCGCCCAGCCACCAGAAACCTTTACCCGAATGACTCCTACTCATTGTATTACTTCCGCTATGATGTTCATGCCCACTAATGAGAGTGTTATTACTTTCTTAATAGAGGCCATTTTTAAGTATAGAGATGTAAGGTTGATCCCAATAGAAGGGAGAAGAGTGACACAATCACACATTTAACAATAACAAATAAATGTAACACAAAACATAGTACTGTTATAACCAAAATACAAAATGTAACAGCACACAACATCAACTTGCCAGAGATATCACCCTGAAATAAAGCAAATTAGTAACCAATTCATCTTTTCTTTATGAGTTTCACTTTTGACAATGCACTTTCCTTGACAGACCAAATAGTTCCTCAGCATCTTGGAATAACCCAACAATACTTAAATTACTCCATGTGCCTTATTAGTTCTACAAGGGTAGAAACCTCTGGCTTCTGTAGGAAAAGTATCCGTCAGTACCAACATACAAGGATACTCCACTTTCTTGGGACTTCCGAGAAATCAATTTGCCATTGTTGCCCTCCCTTCTAAATCATTAATTAGATTCCGACCCTCTCTAGAATATATTACAGGTTCTGACTCAGGTTTAAAGATTTCCAGTTGACCGTCTGGAATTAAAAGTCCTCTTCAACTGCCTGTTCTGCCACCTGACCCACCGTCTTATTTCCAGTTTCCTGTGCAGTGTTACCTTTCTGATGTCCTTTACAATGTGTAACAGCCACGCTCCTTGGTAGGTTGACATCATGCTTGTGCACCTAAAGGGCCCCAGGAAGCCTGGACGCTCCTCAAGATGGAAATCTTAAAGGCGCAAGAACAGAACTGTCCCTGAGTGTCGTAAGGTGAGCCGTAGGGGAAGACGACCAGTGTGGATGAGCCAGGAATTACTGTTGAGACTCAGGGAGAAAAAAGAGTCTACGTCCTCTGGAAGAAGGGACAGGCTACTTGGGGAGATTACAAAGAAGTAGCTAAGGTATGCAGGAAGG
This sequence comes from Lagopus leucura, assembly GCF_019238085.1. NCBI lineage: Eukaryota > Metazoa > Chordata > Aves > Galliformes > Phasianidae > Lagopus > Lagopus leucura. Next base: position 3,544 of record NW_024967288.1, read on the forward strand.
AAGTTAGGAAGGCAAAAGCCCAACTTGAGTGCAGGTTGGCCTCTGCAGTAAAAGACAATAAAAAATCCTTTTATAAATGTATCAACGGCAAAAGAAGAACCAAAGATAATTCTCATCCTATACTTGATGCAGCAGGGAATGTGGCCACTGAGGACAAGGAGAGGGCTGAGGTTCTCAATGCCTACACTACATCAGCCTTTAATAGCCAGATCAATTATCTTCTGGGCTTTTTATGCCCCGATCTGGAAGTCTGGGACGCTGCTCAGAATATGCCCCCACAATTCTGGTGGAGACAGTCAGAGAGGTGATTGCCGAGCCACTCTCGGCCATCTATCAATGCTCCTGGTTAACTGGTGAGGTCCCAGAGGATTGGAGGCTTGCTGATGTGACTCCATTCTACAAGAAGGGCTGTAAGGAGGATCCGGGGAACTATAGGACTGTTAGCCAGACCTCAGTACCAGGGAAAGTTATGAAGCAAATCATCTTGGATGAGACTGCACGGCATGTGCGCAGTGTCCAGGGGATCAGGCCCAGCCAGCACAGGTTTGTGAAAGGCAGGTTGTGCTTGACCAACCTCATCTTTCCTTCTATGACTGGGTGACCAGGCTGGTGGATGAGGGAAGGGCTGCTGATGTAGTCTTCCTAGACTTCAGCAAAGCCTTTGACACGGTCCCTCACAGGCTTCTTCTGGGGAAACTGGCTGCCCGTGTTCTGAACAGATAGACACTTCTTTGGGTAAGGAACTGGCTACAGGGCCGTGCCCAGAGGATCATGGTGAATGGAGTGAAGTCCAGGTGGCGACGCCTTTCAAGTGGTATCCCCCAGGGGTCGATACTGGGGCCCATCTTGTTTAATATCTTTATTGATGACCTGGATGAAGGAACTGAATGTACTCTCAGTAAATTTGCAGATGACACCAAGCTGGGAGGTGGTGTCGATCTGCCTGAGGGTAGGGAGCCCGTCAGGGGGATTTAGACAGGCTGGACCGCTGGTCTGAGGTGAATGGGATGAGGTTCAACAAGGCCAAGTGTCAGGTCCTACACTTTGGCCACAACAACCCCATGCAGCGTTACAGGCTTGGGGGTGAGTGGCTGGATGAGTGTGAAGAAGAGAAGGACCTGGGGGTGTTGGTTGATGCTCGGCTGAACATGAGCTGACAGTGTGCCCAGGTGGCCAAGAGGGCCAATGGCATCCTGGCCTGCATTGGAAATAGTGTGGCCAGCAGGAGCAGGGTGATCATCCCCCTCTACTCAGCACTGGTGAGGCCGCACCTCGAGTACTGTGTTCAGTTTTGGGCTCCTCGCTACAGGAAAGATGTTGAGGTCCTGGAGCACGTCCAGAGAAGGGCAACAAAACTGGTGAGGGGTCTGGAGCTTATGGCCTTATGAGGAGTGGCTCAGGGAGCTGGGATTGTTCAGTGTGGAGAAGAGGAGGCTCAGGGGAGACCTCATTGCACTCTACAACTTCCTGAAGGGAGTTTGTGGTGAAGAGGGATTTGGCCTCTTCTCCCAGGCAACAAGCAGGACACGGGGTAATGGCCGCAAGTTGTGTCAGAGGAGGTTTAGATTAGACATAAGGAAGAACTTTTTCTCTCAGAGAGTGGTCAGGCACTGGAATGGCTGCCCAGAGAGATGGTGGAGTTGCCGTCCCTGGCAGTGTTCAAGAGGCATCTGGATGACGTGCTGCGTGATGTGGTTTAGTGCTAGTAGTGGCAATGGTGACAAGGAGATGGTTGGACCAGATGATCTAATAGGTCGTTTCCAACCTTGTGATTCTATGATTCTATGATTCTCTGTTGTTTTATCTTGTATGTGCAGTCCTTGCTCTTTTCAGATGGTACTCTGAGTGTGTAGCATCCCAAATACATAATTAGCATCCATCCATAAAATTAAAGCTCCTGTCCAGGCAGTTATTTCAGCCCTTTGAGGGAAAGTCCCCTCAAGTAATGGTCTTGCTTCAATTACCTTGTCAGTTGCAGCTACTGCATATTTTGCCTTACAGTTTCCTTGTCTCACAAAACTGCTACCGTCGGTAAACCAGGTGTCTTCTGTGTCTTCTAAGGGCTTGTCCTTCAGGTCCGACTGGCTGGAAGATGCAGCTTCAGTTGTTCCAAAGCTGTTACAAAATACTGGTTGTCCAGGAGTTCCGCTAAGGAAGATACTGGGTTGCAATTATTTCTACGTCATCCTGCTCTACCAGGATGGCCTGGGATTTCAGGAACCTTTGGAGTGAGAGCCAATGTCTCCCTTTTTACCTCCAATACAACAGACACTGTATGAGGTATAAAAACTGTTATTCTTTGGCCTAGCAACACCTGAGTACTGGCGCAGCCACTGCCCTCAAGCATCCCGGCCACCCCTTACTCACTTCATCCAGCTGTTTGGAGAAGTGTGCCACTGCCGAAGGTTCTGGGCAAGGACTCCCAGGGCCATTCCTTGTTTTATTATGTGAGCATTTCTGGTAACCCCAAAGCAGAGGGCCTTCATGAGTTCTTATTTCAGTTTAGGGAATGCCCACCTTGCCTTCCCATTTCTTGTAATAGTTTGGCTTCACCAACAGTCCCTAGCTGTGCACCCACGGTCGGCACCATCCTGTCATTCCTACGGAGTTCCTTGGCAGTTTGTGACTCAGGGGGTTGGCAGATGGCTTCTTTCCGGTCAGTCCTTAACGGTTGAAGTCCAGCTGTAATCTCATATCCCAGGTATGTCTTTCTGTTGAGAAACTTGATCATCATTTCCACAAGAAATTCAGCAAACTCACCGTCCATTGCACACAGTCCTCTTGGTTTCTGTGACGTCCACGTACTGCAGTAAGGCTCCACTCTGGGATGCAGGAACCCAAGTCTCAGGTTCCTGAGTTGACCAGCTCTCAAAAATCATTGAGCTGTTCTCACAACCCTGGGTAACACTGTTCAGATTAGCTGAGTCTTTTCACCCCATCCTAGGGCTTTTCTATTCAAAGGCAAATAACCTTAGGCTTCCTTTGGCCAAAGCAGGCAGAAAAGGCATTCTTCAAGTCCAGAAGGTAAACTCCACTTACTGATTCCTTAACTTGCGTAATAAGGTGTATGGATTTTTCACCACTGAGTGTACGCATTCAACTATTCTATTACTTGTCCTCAAATCTTGTTCCAAACTATAGCACTTGTTTTCCATTTATTTATTTATTTACCTATCTATCTATTTATTTGTTCATTCAGGTTTGGAGTACTGTATTTGGATCCATATTCAATCACTAATCCAAACTCCAAAAACTATCTATTATTTCTTTTATCTTTCTACAGTCACATATCCTCAAAGGGCTCTGCTTTACCCTGACTGGGCTAACTCTTGCTTTTAACTTAACTTCTCTTTAGGGCTGCATTTTTGGGTCTGCCAGGTATCCCTGATACCCACCTTCCTAAGCATTTCTTGTTCATGATTTCTGAAACTTCTGGGGCTATAATCTTGTTTTTCCGTGTTTGTGTTAAAGGCAGGCTTAAAATTCTCAATCAGTTAATACTGTTTGATTCTTAGCTCCAGTTTCATTTAACTGCTTGCCAGAGTAACCTGGCATGTGCAAGAATTTATGTATTCCTACTTGTTTTCTCAGTCTATATTTAATGAATCCCCAAAAGTAAGCCTTTTCTTATTGGGCATTAGCTCCTTCTACTGTTGCAAAATCATCTACGCTGTCAAGAGGCACCCGTATCCACCACAAGATAAATTTCTTTATCCTGCTCCCCTAGTTGTAATTTAACCAGTGGATCTGCTAGGGTAAACTTCCCAAATTCCCATCCTTCATCTTTGCAACCAGAGACTGTTCCCCCTTTCTCAGTAATTTACACTTTATTTTCACTCCGGTGGGGCGGAGCCCTCCCTGGGCTCTTCCAGCCCTCCCCCCACCTCTCTCTGACTGGATCCCTGGGTCCTACAGCCCTACTCTAGTGCTGCGACAGCAACAGCTGCTGTTATTCCCAATTTCCTTATTATCTCTGTTTCTCAATCAGTTTTCTTTTGTTTTCTTTTGCTTTTCCTTCATATCACTCACCTTTCTTCAGTCCTAACATCCCTTTACACCCTTCTCATCTTTGCCTTCCTCAGCCTGTGCCCTTCCCAAACTTTCCACTTTCCAAACTCTCATCACTACATAAACTACTAACATCATTTTTCAGTTTTTACCTCCTCCCCTCCAGAGGCTTCCAGTGTTAACACTGGGATTTCCTAGATCTCTGCAGAGGATATTCTCACTTCCAGTGCCCTGTCCTCTCCACCTCCCCCTTCACAAGTAACAGCAATCTCTGTCCCCGGCTCTCTCTCTCTCTCACACCAAGTTCTGCTCGCAGGGGAACGGTGTAGGGGTTGCTCTCATGCCAGCAAACATTAACTCACTTTCTCTTTAACCCTTTTCCCTTTGTTCCACTATTAGTACCTTCAGTTACACTTGCACATACCCCTCAATTCTATACCATTAACAATTACACTTATACCATCAAAACAGTTTGTGTCATTCTCTTCAAAGTCCTCAAATCAAACCATACAGTTCTTCAGTTAACATAAACACCCTTAATACCATATAACTTCTCACTAACAATCCCTAATGTTTGGTTATAAACACCTCACCACAGAACCAGCACTGATTGACCCACCTCCCTCACACATCTCCTTGCAAGCAGAACACAGTGTTACGTAAATGAGTTGACATTCATTCCCCAAATGGAGCAGGCATCTCTCTATGAATCCATCATCCCCATTCAGAAATTCATACAAAAACGTAAAGACAGACAGACAGACCGTGATCATTGTTATACTCGCACTCACACTGCAGCTGTGCCATGTCACAGTACTCAACACATTTGCTCGCAATCACACACAATGCCGGCTTTACACTTTAACAAATCAGAGCTCCAGACTCCTTTTCAGTGTTTTGGTAACAGTTCTCAAATACACGGTACCGAACACTTACAACTGATGGTGACAATGATTTGCGGAATCAAACTCTCTAACCCACCTAAGGTTAAAAGAGCAGATACGTCTTTAGTTCAGCGCTGCGCCACACGCCAGGTGCAAGGGGGATCATTCCTCCTAGCTTGCACACCAGAGAGTGGGGTCCTGTTACATTTATAAGCCAAGCCATACAAATTCAACAGTGTTACCCAAGACCCATTGGCATATTAATTGCTTTTCCAGGAATTCATTTACATACTGTCCCCCTCCCCAGGGCATGCACAATAGTTTCCATTGGATGAAGGCTCGACGTCTTCCTCCCCATTCGGTGGTCGTTCAGGGATGAAGTCAGGCGTCTTCCTCGCCATGTCCTTTCGACCTTTGTTTCAGCTCTGAGCTCCTTTCCCACCTGGCATGTCTCAGCCGTTTCTCAGCCCGCTTATCTTCCCCATCCATTGCTTTCTTAGGGGCCCCTCTCTACTGACTTGAAGAGGCTCCCTTTTGGAAATATACTTGGGAAAAGTGAAAAGGTTCAGCTAAGCAATAAATTGGTTTTGGGGTAGCAAAAGGCTAAATTAAACAACAAATGCCTCTAGGCCATAAATTCCTCTAAGTAATAAATTCCTCTAAGCTTTAAACCCCTCTAAGCGATGCTGTTTGTGAATTCCCTTAGAGTTATCATAACTAAGATATGATATGGATCCTTACATATTGTATTCTGTATCTTGTATTCTTTAGCTTACCATCTCAACAACAATAACAATACCTATGATTCTGTTATACCTGTTATATCCACAACCACCCACGTAAACATTAGACAAAACTGGTGTTATCAATCACTTAATAACTAGCAAGCTTAATGACTGTTGTTTCTTCCCTGCGTACGCCTTACGGGCTTCCTTTGTAGGGTTTCCTTTCCAAGGAATTGCCCTGTACCCAACTTGTGAGCTCACCTACCCAGGGGAGAGCACACTGACCCTTTTCTACCCTGCGTAGGACATCTCCGTATGCCTTATGGGTTCCCCTTTTTCCTAAACATACCTGGTCTGCTGACAAATGGTCCTTGCCTGTCCCCGCAGTGATCGGATGAGGAAGGGGAGTCCTTCCCAGAAATCTCGGGGCACACCAAAGGCATGCCTCTCAGCCCTCTCAGCCGGTCCTGCAGCCGGACAGATTGTCCCATCTGGGTCGCCAAATTGATTTACGGAATCAAACTCTATCACCCAGAGTTAGGTTATAAAGCAGCTATGTTTTATTCAGCATTTGGCGCCAAGCTGGGTGCAAGGGGGATCGCTCCTCCGAACTTGCACAGTGTAGGACAAAAGTTTGGTACAGATAGAGGCCCAACTAATACATAATCAGTGTTTTTCCCGGAATTCGTATACATATTTCATTACGTTTCTGAGAACCCATCAGCATGTGGTCCCTCCCTCTTGCACGTGGGCAGTGGGGGTCTTCTTCTGGTGGTCATGGGATGAAGGCTCATTGTCTTCAACCGAAGTAATCCGATCCAACCTGTTCCTTGTGTGATGTTCTCTTCATGTTTACAATAGAGTTTCCAGATGTTCTTTTCTTATCTGGCCTCACATCCTGCTTGCCTGCATTCTTATGCAATGGTTAACCCTTATCGTGTTCTCTCTTTACTCACATTCCTATGCAATGGTTAATCCTTATTTACTGCACATCCTGCTTGCTACATTCTTTTTTCATGTCATCGTTTACAGCCGGCCCATGTTTCCCCTAACTCATGCCCAAGTAATGGTTTTGGAGAACCTAGCACCTACAAGAATGTATGTATTCCTACTTGTTCTCCTAGCCTGTATTTAATTGGTCCCCAAAAAAGGAAACTTCTCTTGCCAGTGGCTCCTACAACTATTACAAAAATCATCTACGGGTAATAATTCTTGACGTAACACAGAGTAAGAGGCACCCAGAGGTATCAGAAAATAAACCTCTTTACTCTGCTTCCGCAGCTGCTTTCGGTCCTGTGGGGGTGGAACTCTGCTTGAGCCCTTCCAGGCTCCCCCTTACCTCTTCTTCTAGGTAAGGACATCCCTGTTACACCTTGCTCAACTTTGCCTTCCTCAGCCTGTGTTTTTCCAAACCCTTCTCACTTTCCAGACTTTCATCATCACAGACATTACTAACATTATATTTCAGTTTCACCCCTCCCCTCCCAGGCTTCCAATGCTCACACTGGGATATCGGGTTTCCCCAGCTTTCTGCAATGACGGCTATTCTCACTTCCAATGTCCCGTCCCATCCCCATTCACAAGCACCGCGCCCTCCACAGTTACAGCGGGAGGCTCCGGCCCCTGGCTCTTTCTCCCACTCCGAGTTGTTCTTACAAGCCGC
>NW_024967288.1:10833-12458 GCF_019238085.1 Lagopus leucura
ATTAACAACTGCATTTCCCCATACCATTAACAACTGCATTTCCACATGTCATTAAGACAGTTTCTCCCAGTGCCTTCACAATCCACAAATCAAACAACACAATTCCTCAACTTCCACAAACACCCAGCACTTGGTCTCATGATTAGGGCACTCAATTATACAACTGGTCCCGTTACTCCATTTACGTTCCTGGTTTCTTATTCAATATTCCCCCTGGCTCACCAACAATGTTTCTCCAGTGAGCCAAAATACAACCCAGGGGCTCTTCCCGTATCACTTCAGACACCCCTTGTTCCATAACAGCCTCGTACATGACATCACATAGCAGAGCACTTTCACCACACGAACATTTAACAATCACAAGGACAGTGACAATAATCAGTACAATTTTTCCTCAGGATCCTTCCTCTCTGCCTCCCTCCAGAGCCCAACCTTCCCTCTGTATTCATTTCCCACACTTGCGTAGCTGCCAACCTCCTTCTCCAATAATCAACATATCAATGATAAACATCCTTTCCATCCATGAGTACAAATTAGGCCCTAGAAATTGGTCTAATTGTTCTGCTACACTTATAGGATCCTCAGTTAAGGAATTCTTCTTGCAACTCCTAACTTCTCTTCTAGTAAAAACAGCAGGCATTACCATACCCTATTTCCCTTTGACCTAAGACTGCCCTAAGAGGTAAAGTGAAGTATTAGTAAGGTTAGTGTTAGAGAAAGGAAAACTCTCCAGGTCCCTTTCGCATTACTCCAACTCCCTCAGTAATCGAGAGCCCATTCTCTCTCCAGAACCCTGCACAGATCAGCAGCACCCACTCCCCTTCTCTGGAGAGGTCACTGCCGCTTGCACTGCTTTAGAAATTGAAGGGGGGGGGGCGAAGTTACCTAAGGGATCCCATTTATGATCTTTCTGCTTCTCTCTCCTTTTTCTTTGAGCTTCGACTCCTTCTTGTGAGGAACATTTCTTTACTTCTTGCACCCATTAAGCAACATAAGCCAGTTCTGTTTCATATAACTACAAAGTCTGACAGGCCCGATCCTCGTCAGACTCCTCTTTTGGTCAAAATAATGATTTTCCCTGTAGTGGCTCTCTACTGTATACAGTATTTAAACATCTTTTCCCTGTTCTTTCCCCTAGTTTTGGGATTATTTTCCAGTTTTGAAGCATTTCTCCAAGGCACTATCTCTAGGCACCATTCCGGGGACTTTTCCCCTGCTCTCAGAACTCCTATTACCCATCCCTCCAGAGCGCTACCGTGAACTCCCCAGCTCACATGTTACCACCCCCTGATTCTCTGGATTTGGGGCCCAATCCCTCAGGAGTACTACAATGACATTCTGGGATTCTGCGTGATTCTGTTAAACAAAGAACACCGGGGGAACGATGCCAGGCCTTCCGATGTCTCTTCAGGCGCTTCCTCGGGCAGGCCATGACTTGTTCTCTGGTTTGATCTCGTGCAGGATATTCTTGCAGTGTGTATGACAAAATATACATCCATACACCTCTATACAGAGTGTGCGTTCCTGGGAAGGATCATCTAGAGGATCAGTGATGTAAACTATCAGAGAAGTTAAGCAGAAGAACTCCCAAAAAGAACTAGGATAGCGGAGATCATGAAATTAAA
>NW_024967289.1:0-21690 GCF_019238085.1 Lagopus leucura
CCATATAAATTAGAACATTACTTAACAGGCAAACAATAATGAACAAAAATCAGTACAACTAAATTTTTAGTACTTACTAATTGCAATTTTATTTCTGAAAAGATTACTAACAAATATAAAGATGTAGGAAAGCCTTTTTCCCCTAATTCCCCTAATGTTCTCAACTGTACTTTGTCAACAGACCACCAAACACTATAAATAAATACTGAGAGGAAAGCAGATTGTTTCATTCCTTGTGATTACAGTCTCAAGCCAGGTAAGTTTTGGAAAACAAACACAAAAACACTGTTTGCTTTTTTTTACTAATTGAAAATTAATTCCAAAAGCTGACTGAATTATAACTGTAAATTTAAACAATAGTGGGCCCGAATTGAGCAATATGATTGCATTAGAACAATATGGTATTTATGAAGCTGACAAGTCGATGTTTATGATCTTTGTATGCATCTTACTTTAGAAATCTTTAGAAGAGCAGGCACCGCAGCATTTGTTTGCCAAGACATTCTAAATATTCCAAAACATGTTTTGGAATAACATTTTCCTCCTAAACAGTACAAAGTCTCCTAAAATGTTCAGACTTCTCTAAGCTTCATAGTGCTGTTTTTAGGCCTCAGTCTTCATATTTTTTTTTTTTTTTATGAGTGTCCAACCAATTTTGACTTGGTTACCGTAGTTACAAACAGTAATTCCTGTAAGATTAGTTTCCTCTATAGGATCCAATCTCTATATTGAGGACTACAGCGATCAATGGGTTTATTAACAGTGAGTCTCCAAACATTCCAAAATATACTCACATGTTCACTTTGGTTCAGACCGGATGCCACAATTGACATTTCTGTCCTGTAAGTTGTACCTGAACTTGCAGCATTTTCTTTCCCAGCTGCACTGTGCAATACAGATGTAGGAAAACATACATTTCTCTTTGATTCACGTACTCGAACACTGCTTTTGTTATCACACTGAGCTACAGCAGAATTATTTGTTGTTTGCGCAGTTTGAGGGCAAGGGTGCTTTACGGAGGAGGAAGAGCTATTTGGATTGCTGGTCACATTTCTGCAGAGAACTGGTAAAACAGGTGCCTTACTTAGCTTGGTCTCAGAGTCATGCTCAGACGCATTTTCTAGAGAAGAGAAATAAACCTTTAAATAATCTCACATTTCTTTCATTCATAGTGGAAAGCTGTTGTGTCACCTTTTAAATTTACACGCGGGAGTAATCTTCTGTGCTTATTTGTTTGCTTATTTTTCACTATTTCAGATATTGTCATTTACAAAAGTAAGATTTCAGTTAATGTATCATGTGGCTAGAGCAGAGTATTAAACAAGCCAATAGCAAAACTGCACTATTTAGTGTGTTACATTGAATACCATGTTACCATATCTGTGTTCACAAGCAGTAGAACGGCATTTATTTGACAGCTGGAAGGTGCCCATAATTTGTAACAAACTGTCAATAACTAATCAGTTTAGGCTTTTATGAGCCAGAAATCTGTATTCTAGCATAAACAAAAAATTGTATTAATTTTCTGCTCTGAAGTAAACTAATCATTAGTTTGCTGAATTAATTCTCCAACATTTTATTTGTAGTTAACTATAGTGGTTTTGCTTACTGGATTTAGCAATGTCACATTTCAAAATCTGTTCTATGAACTGACAGAATATTCTCATACTGCAGTAAATTCATGCAATTCAATGTGCCTTATTAACTGAGTGTGGATTAAAGACTAACCAACCAGTCTCTCAGTGTTAATTACACTGTGATTATTTTCAGCTTAAAACATTAACAAGATACAAAAGAACCACAGTAAAAACCATACACAGTAAAGGCATGATAAGTCACTAAATAGATTTGAATCCCAGGTTTTCCTTGCTATTTACCCGTTTCTTGTCTCATCTGCTCCATTCCAAGCGTTCCTCCACTACTGGAATATGGCAGTTCTCTACATAAGGGCAATACCTCAGTGTCCTGACTTGCATGCTGCTTTAGCACTGCTTCAAGCACAGCCATTTCTTCTTGTAGCTTTTTTAGGTTATTCTGCATAGCATTCTTCTGCTGCAAGCGATAGACAATTGTGCCAGTGTTAGCAAACCCAGTTTTAAATAGCATGATTAAATTTTTTCAAGTGCTTTGTAAAGTATCAGAATAATTTTGAAATACTTGTTACTACATGCTTAATAGGCAGCTACAGTGCTTTTAGCGTAACAAATAGTGAACACGTGCTGTATCAAAACAAAATATTTGAAAAGAGCATCAATGTACAATGAACAGTGCTTTTTAAGTTTTACATATGTACTATTCCATAATATTCTGATATTGAATGCTTTTTTAATCTTCACCCTTAAAAGGTAAAGACTCTATGCCTCTAAACATAAGGACTTGATTTGCTGGTCTATATTATACAGAATCACAGAATCACAGAATTGTAGGCGTTGGAAGGGACCTCCAGAGATCATTGAGTCCAACCCCCCTGCCAAAGCAGTTTCCCTACACCAGGTCACACAGGTAGGCATCCAGGCAGGTCTTGGATATCTCCAGAGAAGGAGACTCCACGACCTCCCTAGGCAGCCTGTTCCAGTGCTCCGCCACCCTCACTGTAAAGAAGTTCTTGCGCACATTGGTGTGGAACTTCCTATGCTGCAGTTTCCGGCCGTTTCCCCTTGTCCTGTCTCCACTCACCACTGAAAAGAGTCCAGCCTCGCCATTCTGCCCCCCACACCTTAGATACTTATAGACCTCGATCAGGTCCCCTCTCAGTCTTCTTTTCTCAAATTATCACCAATTATTGTAAGTCACCATCAAAAAAAAAGACAAATGTAGGAAAATCTGAGGCTTCCAGCATTGGTCAAGTACAGAAATTTAACAAGCATCTCCTGCAATTAAGCACTGTAATCAATACCACATAACAAGTTGCATCCATTAGAATGTAATGTCACCATGGAAAACAGTAGGAAAAATAATGGCATAGAAGCAGTTCAACAGTTCTTGATTAATTATGCTTTACTATGGTTATGAATATAACCCAGCTGCACAAAGAATCACACTGAAAGCTGCCTCCCACTGCACTGACTTTGCAGCTTTCGCTTATATCCTAGAATGCATACTAGCCAATTATACTAGAAACGTACATAAACTACTTCTAGAATGTTGAACATAAACTACCTGTGTAGAAAGAATTTCACCCTGAGAAAATGGTTCATGTGAATCCTCTACACGACTTGTTTCACTGTCATATCCAGATGCTTCACCTTGAAAGAGAGGAAAGAAAACCCAAGTTAATTAGAAAAGAAAATCTAACAATAACCATCCACAGTTCCTCTTATCACACAGACCTCTTAGCCAACTGTTAACTGTAAAGATAAAATGAGAAGGTTGGGAAAGACTTAAGTGAGAAGCAAAGATCTACTTCAAGTGAACATTCCAAAGAATATCATGCCACAGTTATGGCAAAATAAGCAGAAGTCAAGGTAAATGGTTTTAACAGTAATGAGAGTTCTAAATACTTAAGTCATAAAAATATCAAAACAATTACTTCAGAATTCTACAGCCAATTTCAACAAACATTTCATCTGCAGTAATAGCTTAGGTAGACTCTATGAAATTCTGCTGATAGATCCAAGCCTCGCCATTGCAATAGCAACACTAGTATTTCCAGTCAAAAATTAACTCCCACTAGACAGATTCTAGCTGTCCTCTGGGGCCTGGTCTATTCATTTTTTTCTCCGAACAGAGAATTTTACCACACTAATTGTCAGGAAATCAGTCACCAAGGGCCGATTTTTTTCCTGTTCTGTTTGATTGTCCATAGCTGACACATTACTTTACAAAAGCAAGCCCACAAAGTTCCCATGCAAACATCAAGCACCCAATGATATTACTAACACAGCTGCAGAGATAAAAATCTTGGTTTGTACCTAGGTTTGCCCCCATATTTGGATCTTCTTGGTACTCATCGTTGGAGTCATTTTTTCTTCTCTTCAGCCCTCCACTGCAACTTTGAAGAGCTTCCTTACTCTTATTTATGGCGCTCATTTGTGTTAAAGTCTTCCTCAGCTCCTGTGCTCCATCAACTGATTCTTCAGATATGTTAGACTGGGAAGAAAATAACTTCACAGAGCATTCTGACTCCTGGCTTGGTGAAACACACTCATTGCTTAGGGCAGCTTCAAGTGTTTTCTGTTCATTATTTTCATTAAGACATTCACTGCGAGGCAACATGCTGGGATTTGCTGAAGACTGTACCACAGATGTCACCTGTTTTTTGATCTGCAAAGGTGTGCTTACTGATTTGCCGAACATTAATTCCTGAAAACATGGTAAATCTTCATCCTCACTAGATTCTTCATCTGAAGATTGCAGTTTCTGGGCTCTTCTCCGAGACCTCTGAATACCTTCAGATCTTGGCTTACAGCTAACAACTGAATCATTTACTATGTTCACCAGGGCAGCACCGCTTCTTTTTACAAACACAGCAGATGTGTTTTTCCTATTAATTACATAAAAACTGGCACTATCTTCAGTATCATTGTCAGAACACAGTAAGCCATCAGGAGTTTCAGACAGATCCGTAAAATCACTGTGGACTTTAAGAGATTCTTCTAGTGCCTCCCTAACTAAATACTCTGACAACCCTGTGCTGACAGTTTGGATTACTTGCTCTTCATTGCCCTTTATCAGACTTTCCTCTTTTTTGCTAATTTTTTTTTCAGTGACTCTGCAGTTGAACTCAGCTGGATTTTGTTGACAAGCTGTAGGGCAAACCATTGGACTGGGCTGAAAACGTTGTATTGGTGCTTTGCCATCAACAACTTCAGCATTTTCCACTTGATTGCTTTCTGAACTGAAGTATGTTTCACTGACTGTGTTCAGGTCTGTTCTTTGGAAAGCACGCTCTTCTGCATGACTCCGATCACTGAGATTTCTATTGCTTCCAACTGGACTCAGTCTCAATTTGCTTTCTACCCCTATGTCAGCTGACAATGTCTTTTCACTCTCCTGCTCTCCCTCTTGTGGTCTGTTTCTGCCTTCATTCCTAGCAGCACACATTCTTACTAGTGTTGTCAGATTCCCATGATTTGCAACATTTAAAATATCTTCTTGATGCTCCACAGCATGCACACGTTCAGCATTGCTGACAGAGCACAACACAGGACTAACACAAGCAGATTCACATGTCTTAAACTTCTCACAAACACTACTCAAATTTTCTGCAGTTGTTTTCTTTTCTTGTAAGTTTTCTGTCATAAAATATTTACTACGCCTTTTTTCTACTTGATCAGGACACAGAGTATTCAATTTTTCAGATTCAACATCATCTGTGGTACATGTCTTCATGGGAGCAGGATAAAGACTAAAAGACTGCCGTTTTGAACTCCTAAATGTATTTCGCAGATGCTGCATGTCTAACTCACTGTCTTCAGTTTCCATGGTCAATTCTGAAACATTTTTAGCCATTGGTGACTTTTCAATTCTGAAGTCCTCGGGAACATTCTGTGAACAGCATCCTTTGTCCTGGGGAAAAACAGTCCATGACCCAGACCTCTTCTCTTCAGTCAGGATGGAAGCAGTGTCCAGAACAGTCTTTGAAGGAGACTGTAGGAGGAAAAGTCTACCTAGCATTTCCCCTTCTTGAGAACCTGCTTTGAGTGAAGGGGAATTAAAATTTGAATGCTGACAAGAAAACGTAGGATTGAAGAGACTTCTGTTTTTCGTTATATCAGCTGAATTCTTTGGACTAATCCGTATTCCATTTGCTACCAGATCAGCACCATTCCGATCAGTGAGTGATGTGCAATTCAGTATATCCTGCTGCTTCCTCAAGTCTTTGCACTGGGAATTGTGAACTAACACATTCCTTTCAACTCCAAAGACAGACCCTTCTGGGCCATTGTCAGAATTTCTTGCTTCCTTAGTTATTCTCATTTTTCCTGTCTCTTTAGAAAGTAGCTGAAGCCTCCTGCTGCGTCTGACTTGTCTTTGCTCACAATCAACTTTGTTTGGTTCTTCACTGCTTGGATAGCTATCAATCAGTGGCTCATCTGGACCAAAGGAATCTGGATTTCTGTCAACTACTAAACGTATAGCACACCTTGTTCTAGTTGAACGTCTGCATCCTTTTGCTGCAGAACATGCATTCTTAGTGCTCTTCTGATCAGAGTTACTCAGTTCCAGCTGTCCATCAAAGGGCATGTCTGACACCTTTTCTATAGCATTTTTCCACTGTAACCCTCCTTCCTCAAATTCTGTTAGCATCCTAACCTTTATTTTTTCAAGGAGGGGATTCTCTTTAACAGCAGAATTTCCATCACATTTTCTCTTCTCAGCACCTTCAAGGCTGGAGTTAATACTCTGAGGGCATCTATCTGCCTCTTCTAGATCTTTCTTCTCAATGAAGTCTTCAGGCTGAAGGACACGGGCAGGCTCCCTTTTTCGTTTTAGTCTGGCTTCTCTGGAATTATTCAAGCACTCCTCTTCAGCAGCTGCATCTTCTTTTTTTGTAGGAGGCAAAACATCTCTCAAGATAGTAGAGGGATTTAATTTCCTCCCTCTCTCGTATGTTTTCCCAAATATTTTGTCTTTGATGCTATATGTTGTTTGTTTTGGCCATCTCTTGTTTCTTTCAAACAGTACGAATTCCACAGAATCTACTATAGGGTTGGTCTTCTCTGAAATACATGAATCTTTATCTGATAGAGAAATATCTCCTTCACCTGAAGCATCAGTTGCTTCAGAAGGATCATTCTGGAATGAACTGGAAGATAGAACCTCATTGCTTTTTGAAAACCATTCATTGACTTTCTGAATGCTTTGCTTCAGTCTCTTTCTAGAGACCTCATGCAGGGTAGGACAGTGAGGTATCTTCGGCTGAAGCAGTTTCTCCACAGGAAGTTCTTTTTCAAGTAAAGAATCATTCATGGGTTCATACATTTCTACATCTTCCACACTTGGCACACAAATATCCTTATCTTTTATTTTATCCAGAGTACTTTCTGAGCCATCTTCAAAGTCAAGCTCTTGGTTTTTACTACTGCATAGAGATTCCTCTGCATCCATTTCTTCTGCATTATTAGAGAAAGATGTGTAATTATTCTTTAAGGGACTGGCATTACCTATTTCATCACACTGCTCTGTGAGTAGGTCTGCATCAAAAACATTTGAAGGAGAACTCTGACCCTCAATTGTATTTACGTGGTTAGATTTGACATGTTCAGTGATGTTCAGCATGCTTTTCTTGCTCAAAGCTTCCTTCAAGAAATCAGTTTCACCTGAAGATTTATAAATGTTATAAATTATTAAGCCCTATTTTAAATGCATGAGAACGACAAGCTTAATAACTTTTGATTTTAAGAACTGCTCGTTTCCCTCCAAAACACAATATTACACTGAACAAACCACTCTCAAGAGAAAGGTTAAAAAAAAATATATATATATATATATATCAAATTACATATGACATACATTCATCCAACTCCTTCCATGAATTACTAGATACTTATCTCAACTTACATTATGAGGGATAATATAACGGTTTATGTAGAACAGAATTAGCTTTGCACTTAGATCCTTCTGTGCCTCTACACAAAATATCCACATCCAGCATGTAGTCTACAGGCATTGCCTTATATTATAATGTTACTAGCAGTAGGCATCAATAGAACTACAGAATACAATACTGCAAGAGTGTACATTTAATAATGTGAAAGCAAAATACTAACTTGTGGCTTCACTTTCAAGCTTTCCTCTCAATATTTTTGTCACTAAAATAACAAACATACCTATGACATCTGGTAAAGTTATTTCTTCAGCACCCAGCTTGAGTGACTGTGTATTGCAAGAACTTCCATACTTCTCAGCACTCTTAAATTCTTCTAGCTCTTCTTCGTCTTCTAACCTGCTGAGAATTTTAAGGAGGAAACAAAGCCAGCACCCTACTTTCATTACAGAGGTAACTTCCATTATGTTGTAACAGGAGCCTGTATTTAAGTTTTCTCCTTTTTGTTCTTGGAAGTAGCTTTTGGAGAAATCAGGCTGCTGAGTAGAGACAATCATGCATGATTAACCCTTGGTAGAACTCAGTTAAGAATGCTGAACTGTTATTTTCAAAAAAAAAAAAAAAAAAAAAAAAAAAAAAACTAAATCTTCAATAACATCTACTTACCCAGTATCGCTTGCCAGCATAAAAAGCTCTTCAGAGGAATCAGTGCCTAAAAACAAGTTAGCTGTTACTCTTCTTTGGAATGATTCAGAGGAAGATTTCTTGTCAGATTCAGTTTTTATCATCACAGAAGTGTGCATGCTTTAGTTCTTTATAGAGGTAGACATTTTCAAATTTTATCAGATGAGATCAAGTTCACTTGACTTTAATTATTACAGTTTTTATGTGCAAATACAACTCTGATATAAAGTTGTGTTATCACATCCATGATATGATGTTTTTAAGTACAATAAATACTGATAAAATAGGAGTTAGCAACAGTTCTAATTTCCAAATTTGTACAGAAACAGCTGCCATCATCTAGAATTTAAGACCAGAAATCAGAGCAATGTGTCTCAGATTCTTTGCTTGATATTAGCATAAACAAAAAGGGGGAAAAAAACAAACAAACCCAAAAACCGAGGTAATGAATACTACCTATTAAAATGAACACTTGCTATGTTGAAGGAACAGGGAAAGAAACAGAAAAAATAAACCAAGAACAACTATTTACTACATCACATCATTTCTTGAAGCACTCAGCATCAGGTAGAAATGGATACCTGAAAAGCCAGAACAAGTAGAAATATTTTCTCGCATATCATTCTTAAATATATTTAAGAAATACGGCCCTAAGTACTAACAAACAAGTCTTAGTCTGTAGACAACAGCAGTAATCATTATTAGTAATAAAAAACATTTTACTTCTGCAGTTGTCTTCTCTGGATCTTGTACACTGAGCCTTGGATTTTTCCCTATAATGCAATAAACCATATAAAAAGTACTTTTATTTACCACCTTTGGTAAATCTGTTTAGTCTGTGTAATCTCCTTTGTTTGCACTTCAGGTGTTGAATAGAAATTAGTGCTTAAAAAGACTGAATTTCAACACCTTCCATTACATTGCAAGTGTTAGACACAAGCTCAAAAGGTACGTATGTACATGCTACAGCTCTTACCAAGCTCTATAAGTACACCTCTTCCAATGCCACGCTTCTGTTTTTTGCTTGTTAGGTAACGCTCTTCGACTCTGTTATCTGTAAGCTGTGGATCCACATTAGCTTCCTGCTGACAGGAGATTAGAATGAAATAGTTATTAATAACAGTAGGTTATTAAAAAAAAAAAATTTGAATTACTTAAACTGCATAGGGCACAGCCTCTTTGAATACAAAATTCTAAAATATCCAATTTATCATACTCGAATCAGGAATGGAATTTACTACAAACTCCTCCAAAGCTCCAATCATTAACAATTTTATCATACTTAATATCCTATCTGGTACCGGGTAAATGAAGTAAGAAAGATGAATAATGCATCATGAACAGACTCATGCTGAAAAGTTGGGGAGGAACTTTTTATAAGGGCAGGTAGAAACAGGACAAGGGGAAATAGTTTTAAACTGGAAGAGGGTACACTTAGGAAGAAATTCTTCACTGTGAGGATGATGAAACACTGAAACAGGTTACCCAGGTTGTGAATGCCCTCTTCCTAAAAGCATTCAAGGCCAGGCTGGACAGGACTTTGAGCAACCTGGTCTAGACAGAGCTGTCCTTGCCTATAGCATGGGTGTTAGGACTAGATGATCTTAAAGGTTCCTTCCAACCCAAACCATTGTATGATTTTATGATTCTATACACATAGCAATCACCCAAAGCTGAAAAAAAAAAAAAAAAAAAAAAAAAAGCCTTTAGGAATACTCATTTGTCAGCCTTATCAAACAAGTTGTAGAGGAGGAAAAAAAAAAAAAGCTTTTGAACCTAGTTTTGACAATATATTTATTGCAGTAACATTATATTTTTCAAGCTCAACTCATTTTCTATAAACAGCACTTCAAAGACAGAAGTATTAAGAGGTCCTTATCTAGAATAATATTCAAGCAAAACAGGGATCTGAGAGCAAACCAAAAACCATTCCATTCATCTACGTATACACACATTCCAAGTAAAAAAAACCCACAAACAACAGCAGAGCAATTAAAAAATAAATTGCACAAAAAAAGTCACCAAGTTATAGCTGTCTTGTCCATTTTCTTTAGCAGATATTTTCCTGTTTCTGAAACCCTTACTCTGGATGACAGAATGGTTATTACCCAGGAGCTCGGCACTAGCAGCTTCTGTGGGTGTTTTAGGAAAATGACTGCTTAAAACTGAAAAGACAAAGAAGATACAAAAATATTTTCTCACACTTCGCAAGACAATACATATTACTTATTCCCATAAATAATCACAGCACTTACATTTTACTCCAGTGTCAAGCTCAAATGCACTGATAGCTTCTAACAGTCCTTCAATCAGCTGCTTAAATCTGGAATTTTCTTTGAGACTTCTGAAATAACACCACCATATGAAATGTTTCTAAGAAAAATGTACGGGACAGCTCACAATAGCTCTCTTAGAATTTAGAGTTAACAAAGAAGGAGCAAAACCGCAGACTAGCAGGTGAAACAACAAAATAACTGCTGCCAAGTAGTACAATTCCCTAAAGCAGCCCACTGCCAGAATTAAAACATTATCGTAAAGGAAAATTGTCATAGTACTGTCCCTCACATACACCTAGCACAAAGAAACTAGTTATAATGACTGAAGAATAATACTACCTATACTTAGTAGCACTTACTGTCTCAAACAGTGACTTAGCATTTCTGCTACGAGGCAATAATTCATCTTAGAGAAAACTTCTTATCCCCAAGTGCACTTGCAAAGATGCATTACCTCTTGGTAACTTCAGTCTTACACAGAGGACACTGTATTACACCCTTTTTCTTTTTGCTGAGGAGTTTAAACATGCAAAACCTAGAGAAAAGAATAATCACAATGTACCACTTAGTAGATATTCTTCATTATTACAATGAATTCCTCTATTCTTGTTCTAATGTTAAGATGAATTCATTGATCCACTTTGACATATCTGTACATCTGCAGTTATTTCAGAATGGACTTTTCCACTTTAGAAGCTATAGACCGGGTAATCAAAACACAATATACATCAATAGCAGTGAAGAGAAGCATACGTAGAGAATAAGAACAGGTTCACTAGGCACTGTGATTTTAAGTTTGCAAACCTACCTGCAGAATATGTGATCACATTTTGTTGAGACTGGCTCTTTTATTACATCCAAACTGTAGAAAGAAAAAGGAAAAAGAAAAACGTAACTTCTGTGTTCTTGCTTAAAAATAGCAACAGTACAAAATTCAGAAATACAATCATTTTTGAGGACTTTAAAAAAAAAAAAACACAATGGTAAAGAGAAATATACCAGATTTGATCATTTCCCATTTGAGAACCAAATTGCTTCTGCAAATGTTAAATGCATCTAGAACGATTAAAGGATTTAAAAACATTTTCCACCACAGACAAAATAAACTTAAGCATTTTGGTTCAACAGATGCAAGTCTTTTAAAGGACTATCATGCATCCTAAATAGCTAGGCTTGAACTGAAACCTGTGCCATTTTAGTATTTCTCTGCATTTAAAAAACTATGAACTGTGTTTAACTTTTAGAAACAAATGACAAATATCCAGGCTAGCATGCAAACAATGCTTTAATCAGCTAATTTTTTCCCCCGCCTGGATAGAGCACTGATACTTTTAGGTTGCAATATATAAGAAATATTTACTGGAACACAGGAACAAAATGTACCTCCTGTCACAAATTTACTCTTACTTATCAATGTATTTTGTTTTAATAACACTATTCTTTGTGTTTTCTCATGACCATGGTAATGACAAAATGTTTGAACAGAAGAGAAAAATAAAGAGCATGTTAATTATTTTAATGTCTACCAGACTGGACACTCCAAGTTCTTCTGCATGGCTGAAAGCACATTTTGCACATCTCCAATGGCAATCACTGACAAGTCCATCCTTCAGACACCAAAACACTCTACAGACAAACAGAAAGTATTGTTTCAGATCTGTTGCATTCAATGATCATGCTTTCTTCCATGTAGCTTTCCCAAGATACATGAAATGACATAGGCCAACTGTATCCTGGGCTGCATCAACATAGGGTAGGTAAGGGAAGGGACTGTCCTCCTCTATGCTGTCCTCGTGAGGCCACATCAGCAGCACTGCATCCAGGCTTGGGGATCCCAGAACAAGACATGGTTTGAGGGGAGCAGATCTAGAGAAGGCCATAAGGATACCTGGAGTCTTAAGCATCTCTCCTACAAATACGTGCCAAAGGAGCTGGGCTTGGTCAGCCTGGAGAAGAGAAGGCTGCAAGGAAACCTCACTGTGGCCTTCCAGTACTCTAAGGGTGCTTACAGGCAGGAAAGAGATAGACTTCTTATGTGGAGAGGTAGGAAAGGACAAGACAGAATGATTTAATATTAAAAGGAAAGATTTAGGTCAGATGTGAGGAAGAAATTCTTTACTCAGAGGTGGTGAGGTCCTGGCACTACTGCCCAGAGCAGTGTGGGTGTCCCTGGAGGTGTCCAAGGGCAGGCTGGATGGGACCCTGAGCAGCCTGATTTGGGGTAAGTTTGGCAGGGGCTGCAAAGTCCCTTCCAACCCAACCATTTCACGATTCTTTTTTGAGCAAGGCTTACTCTGCGCATTCAGTTAAAATCCATTCTGCCTCACAGCCCAAGGCTAGCCAAATCAGGCTGACAGGAACAGCATTCAGCAGAAATTCAGCAAGCGAGCCCACAAGCACGTCTGCGAGCTGAAGGAGCTTTCAAGGCAGATGCAGACACAGAGGAGGCAGCAAGAGCACTTACCTAAGGGACCCCGGGGACCGTCAACACCGACCGGGAGAGTAGAGGTCACCACACACCGTGCGGCCCACCCTATGAGGAAAAAAAAAAAAAAAAAAAAAAAAAAAAAAACCAACCAAACCAAACGTTTCAGCCATCGTGCAGCAGCATCTCAGGGCCCTACAGCAGAAAAGACCAAAACAGGCCCAGCTCCACTAACCCGCTCACTTCTACCATGTCACGTTTCGCGCCCTTTCCGTCAAGACAGAAACCGGCGCACTAAAAAGCCAATCCTGCGCCCAGTTTATATCACGTGGCCCGAGAGGCACCATCCTATTCGCTCCTTTTCTGGCGCGTGCGACTCCCTATCCGGCCACAATGAGGCAGGACAGAAAAGAACATGTTTGATTGGTTCTACTGGATGGCCCCGCTCCCGGAAGAGGAATGGCATGGTAGGAGTCCCGGAAATGCATGCCTGATGGCACGGTGCCCACCTACTTACTTCCGGCCTCCCTGGCTGTGTTTATTGTTGTAGTTCTAGTGCCCCTGGTTCCGCCCGACCTGCCCAATCAGGGCGGCGAGGCGGATGAGAGGCAGGCCGGGGAGCCAATAACATCGCGCGAAGTACAAGGAGCCTGCCTAAGCCGGTCCGCCATGTTAGGGCCGTTGCAACTGGTGAGGAGGGGGTTCTAGTGCTGTGCTGGTGGTTGTTACGACGTGAGCTACTGCTAGAGCCGTGGTGGGCGGTGAGTGGGGGCCCCGACTGCCTGTCCGTTCCCCCCCTTCTCCCCCCAAAATCTGGGTCAGTGGGTGACTGCGGGCTGGGGCTGCCTGACAGGGCTTCCCTGACAGGGCTTCCCTTGCCTCCCGAGGAGCATGGAGCCGCAAGTGAACCTTCGCGTCAACTACCGCGGGGAAACCCAGAGCTTCCTGGTGTCAGACACAGCGCACACGACGTGGGCCGACGTGGAGGCCATGGTGAGCACTGCGCCGCTTCTCTTTGGGCTTCCGGCACTTGCTCATCTTATAGGGCATTAAAACGGGTATTTTTTCAATCTGCTGTGGCCTCTGTTTTTTTGTTCGTTTGAGTGTTGATAGTGACTTTTACTCTTTGTTTTCTAGTTAAAATAACCTGGAATCACTTGTTCTAAATAGAATTTCATACGGGTTGTGTTTTTTTTTTTTTTTTTTTTTGTGTGTGTGTGTGTGTGTGTGTGTGTGTGTTGTTGTAATCCACGATTGTGGATGTGTGGAAATAACAATATCGAGTAGAAAAACATGTATAACTGTAACATGTATAAAACGGTGTTTTACTACCATCCTGCTGTAAAGCGCACTTTGTTTTGCTTATGAACCATTGTTTTGTTCATTCAGGTAGGCAAGGTTCAGTAATACTCACCTGTTGCTTATAGAGTGTCTTCCTGATTTTGTTCTCTGGTTTATCTAGTTGCTAATATGCCGTATGTTTATTTCTGGTTCTAGTTACTGCAGTCTCTTCTATTAGATGAATTTTAATCAGTGCAATAAAGATTCTGTTGGTTATGATGTAGTGGCAGTGTTATTACTTATTTATTCTGTCACAATCCTTTTGTTTTTCTTATTTGTTTGCTTTTAGTTTGTTCTCCAAGTTGCATCTTACCAGTGTTTTATTTTCTCTCTTTAATTCTCTTTAAGCTAATGTAATATATGCAGTGGGATATTTTTTCATGAGGGACTTACTCAAATTCAAAACTTAAGCTGTATGATGCTTTCCTAGTTGTATTTCAGCCTTCAAGAAGAGGTGTTAGTTCAATCTTACAGTAGTTGTTGATGGGTAGACTGCGTAGGAATGCTCGAGTGGGTTTGTTTCTACTTGCATCAAAGCTGGAAGCAGATTGCTTTTAATCCTCAGCATTCAAAGAATGAGTGTGCTTAGTTGAGGCATGAGCCTCTATTGTATTAGGGTTACTTCTCTAACCAAGGGTGCTTCTCCACTTTGCGGTGTTTTGTGGTAGTACTAGCTAAACTGACAACTGTGTTTTTACTGTATTATTATATATGTTTAGTGTTTAAAAAAGGCAGACTTATGGCTGTAGCTTGAAGTTTTGGGGAAATAATTTATGGCATAGAGATATGTTTAAATCAGCATTTTCTTCACAGTTAGTTTGTTCTTTCGTTGCACTTCAAAAATTTATTTGGGCTGTATCACTGAAAGGACATGCTAGTCACATACAGATTCTGCAATAGAAGTAGTTCTTGTGAGGCTGTCCTGTGATCCACCTATTGTCTTCCAAGATGGCTAGAAGTCTTTTGTTAGAACCAGACAGGCAGAATAGGTCTCAAGTAGAGCAGTCTCGGAGGAAAAGTGCAGTTTGTATGGAAAAAAAATGCACGTGAGCCTCAAAATCTTACTCAACGTAACAATTGTTTTTGTTTACAGTTGATTTAATACTGTGGATTCTGCCCTGTTAATACAATATAGTAGCTGTTCAGATTTGTTGTTCTTATTTGGAAGCGTGTAATGCGTTTATATGTTCAGGTGTACAGTGAATCTGCCAGGGACTAGTAGCATTTAATATTTTGCCCATCTTAGTTTGCATTTATTCTAGTTTCTCAAAACTCAAATCTTTTGGGGGAAGGAAAGGCTGCTTGCCAGTACCACGTGTTGTTTAATGCACAAGATAGTGTTCAAAGATTGTTGGCTTTAACCTCTGTAAATTGCAGTGTTTTCCATGACTGAGTTCATTAACCCTCAGCAAGTCCCCTTATCATGAAGAGACTATTTTGTGGTCTTGATTTGCTGGGTAAATGTTAACTAGGTAAGTTGGAACACTAAGTAATTGACTTTCTGCTTTTCATTATGGCAAGTTCGTAAAAGGTGGGGTGCAGGGAAGGCACTGGGAAGAGTACTTCAGAAAAACAGACGTTGCAAAACTATTTATTTCAGTTGAGAAACTGAGAAGGAAGGGTGAAAAGATAAACCCTTTTTTTTCCTGTTAATAACCATGATTGACTGAAATCTGCTGGAGGCCTGTCTCATTGTGTTTGTTTTTGTTTTTCTCCTTTTGCTTACAGGTTAAAGTTTCATTTGACCTGGATGACATTCAGATAAAATACATCGATGAGGATGATGACGAGGTATAACACTGCCCCCCCCCGCCTCTGAAATACAACTGCTGTGAACCTTTCTGCCTCTTGCAGTCAGTACTTATGGAGCATATGTTTTGCAGCTCAGAGGTGGTGAGCTTTGTCCCTTTGAGGAAAAAAAAGAAGCCCTTAGTCTCTTGGTTTCACTCTTAATGTAGCATTCCTAATTTCAAACAGAAGCTATTGCTTCTGTTTTTCACACCAGTATAACTCAACAGAAACGGGTGGTAGTGCTTTGTGCTCTGAGGAATGGGTAGTTCTGTTGATGAATTTTTAATTATTTTAGTTTTTTTTTTTTTTTTTTTTGTCAAAGTAAGGTACTTGTAACTGCTTGTGCCTGAAGCCAGGATAAAGCCGTGTCTCTTCAATCTACCTTCATTCTTCTGGGATCCCCAGGCATTAGCATATGTTTACTTCAGTGATCTGGTGTACTTAAATCTCCTGCTTATTTAATGTGAATGCTATAATCTGCAAGCAGATTACTGACTCAGAAGGCAAATAAGTTACTTCCAGTTGTCCTTGTTGAGTAACTTCCTGCTTGGCATAACTTTGACCTCATTCCTTCTGCTTATCTAGAGATTTAGATTGGAATGTAGCTGTCAAACAGAACACAATTGCTGAGCGCTCTGAGCTCCACAGATTGATTTGCCACTCAGTTAAGTTGCAGAGATGAGGACTAAACTAAACAAACAAATCCTAATAGGAAATGTCAGGATGTTTGCAGAAACATTTCAGGGAAAGATTCTGTCCTTATTTTCCAGCCATTATGTCTCTCCTTGTCCACATATGTGTATACTTGTTTAATGTGAGTATCTGTTCAAGATCTTTCACGTGCTAGTAGAGTAAATAATGATCAGAATTATGTAATGCTGTGGTGATTAAATGACTCCTTGTATGAGTAACTTCTTTGTGCAAATTTTGATTTAAAAAAATGAGCACGTGTGGTAGATTGTGTTGCCTTGTTCGTGATCAAGAACAATTTAAGTGCTGCATGCTTGGCATTAACAGCAACTGGGTCCAACCTCTGCTTACCTGTGTAGCAAGCCTTGTGATGTCAGCATTGGCTTCTGCTCAATGAGACTGTGCTTAATCTGGGTACCAGCAGAGCCAGGGGCCTTGCTAATGGTGCAGACCTAATAAAGAACATGGTCGACTCCAAAACACTTTAGCATTGGTTAATAATTAAACATTGAAGCAATAACAAAAATCTGAAGGAGCGATAGATACTTGGGAAACTGAATAAAAGTGCATTTACTTTGAAAGCATGTTAATTTCTAAAACTACAAAAAATAACAGGCTGTTACTCATTATTATTTCTCTTTGCAGGTGTCTGTAAATAGCAAAGGTAAGCTGCTACTTTACTGAACTAAAATCAGGCTTGTTAATAGATTTCAGCTGTTATCTTAGGGAGAAACAGCTGAGAAACCTTGCTTGTTGGAATTCTGTATATGGCTGTGTATCAAATTCTTCCCAGTGGAAGAAAATTTATAGTACGTTGTAACTGTATTTTTTCTTTAATGAGTGAGTTAATCAAATGTTAAGTCTCAAGTTTGTAGGCTACATGCGTTTCCTTGGTGCTGCATGTACAACAACCTCCTCAGTAGCACTACTTTAAAATAATTTATGGAAGGTATGGAAGACATTCCTAGATGTAAGAGTTCTTAAATACTCTATGTTAAATTCACATGTATTTGATGTAGGAAGCATTCACATATTTCTCTTTTCTCTTCAGAGGAATACGAAGAAGCTCTGAAGGTAATTGGTCTCTGAATTTTTTCAGTATATTCAGCTTTCTCTAATGAGGATTGTAGCTGAAAAAAAAATAGCATTATCTAGCCTGTGGAGATGAGAATAGCTCATTCTTCTTGCTTTGGATGATAGCTTGAATGTTTTGCTATACTTTAGTCCAGCCAGGTGAATTTTGATTTGGTGTTAATTAGTTGAATATGTAGTTGTGATTCAGTGCTCTCAGCACACAGTGAACAATTACTGGCGTTATTAAACACCAGTAATGTCATGTTTGGAGGTACTGGGCTCTTATGAGATCCATTTAAAAATCTTGCCATGCGTTCTCCAGTGTTATACTCTCTGGCAATAAAACTTCCTTTCATGTTAAGAGCTTAGTTACTTCATCTACAGTTGCTTTTTCTTTTTTTCTAGACCAAATAAGGATTGCATTCCTTTGAATTGAACAGAACTAGTGCTTTTAGAACTTCCGGCTTGAATTTCTAATCTGAATATAATGCATGAAAACTTATTTCAGCTTCCTCATGAGATTTTTCTGTTGTTTACTGGCTTGATGTAAACAGCTTTATTGTAGATTTTAGAACTCCTGTAGAATGTCTGCCTAATAAACTTCTTGTTTGTAGTGGTCTTTCTAATAAGCGTATTGGTTACAAAGCAGAATATAAAAAGCAGGGTATGTCACTCAGTTTTTCATGTTTTTTGTTGTTCCCTTCCTGTCTCCCCCTTCCACTCCCCACCACCTGCCTCTCTGGTGCAGTATAATGCTGTATTTTTACAGGGTTTTGTATGTTGGTTTTAAGTGGAGTAAATCTGGTATATCGTGTAATGTTTATTTAGATTGCAGTTAAACAAGGAAATCAACTTCAGATGAATGTGTATAAGGAAAGCTCTCCTCTGAAAGAAACTTCATCTTGTTCTTGGCAACTGCATGAAAAAACAGTCACAGAGAAGTTGGCGGTTCTTAAAGATGAGCTGACAGCTCAGGTAGGATGCAGAGCTGGATTATATTCTCATTAAAACAAATAATTGGTATGTTATTCATTTCATAGCCTGATTATCATTTTTACCCATACATTAAAAAACCTGTAAGCTCAAATTTGGGCTTTGTAGCTACCTGAATATGGCCATTGAAGGTCACAACATTGTTTGAATGTCTGTAAGAGGATGTTTTGATGCTATGTTTCAAAGTACGGATTCATTCTTTTTGACCATTTTGAATACTTTAGTAGATAAAATGGACTCCTGAAGTCCTGATTTGCATTCTAGCAACTTTTGGTTGACTTGATTGCTTTGGCTTCAATGTTCAGTTGCATGTGAATGCAAATAAGGCAGAAATGCTTCAGGAAAACTTTGTGGCTTCCTTGTCTGACTTTCCTGCTTGTTTTCTAAAGAACTTGAAATCTTTATTGTAAAAGATACTTGAGGAGACAGCTATTTGAAAGTGCGGTTTGGTTGCTTGGTTTGTTTCACGTACTTGATGTGTTTGACTTTTTTTTTTCCTTTTCACCAGCAGAAGTTAAATCACAATAGAACAGGAAGAACAAATGAAAGTCCTCCAGAATGGTTTACTAGCTACTTGGAAACAGTATGTGTATTTTCTTTTGTGCAATCCTTTAAGAGTATTAAAATTTGAGAGGTTTTGGTGGAATTGATACCTGCAGTTGCCTAAGTCTGTATATCTGATGTGTATCGGATTTGTTCTCAGTACTTGTGACCTGAATCTTAAATGGTATTTAAACATCTAATCATTTCGCTATTGCCAAAGGAAATTGGGATTCATTGTCTAACAGTGACTGTCTGGATTGGTTTTTACAGTGTTGGTCTTGCTCTAAAAAAACAACAACAAAAAAAACTTTGCTTGCCACTTTTGTCAAAACTGGGTTGTTTGGTTTATGCATTTGATTGGTTTGAGTGTAGTTGTAGGTAGCATTATTATTGACAAAGGCTGGAATAATTGAGTCCCTTCAGTGTTTTGGACCTTCTGTGCTAGAATCCTTGTTGCACTCCAGATGGTAATAGGAATTTTGACGCAGAGCATGAAACGTGGCATTGCTGTTGGAGAGTCTTATTTGACCAGTTTTGGAGGGGTAATAGTTTCCAGAGAACTGAAGCACAACTTTTGATGGCCTTGTTTTTCTTGGTAGTCCAGTTTAAGAAAATGAGTTCAAGAGTCCAATGAATATAACCTATGGATTAATGAGGCATGTTAAATTGTTTTAGGCAGGTAATAACATAACTGAGAAGCATCTAGCTGAGGGTGGTAAGAATTTATCAGCCAGTGTCTTTGTGAATGTAGATATGGTGGTGCAGTGATATCTTTAAACTTTTTCAATTTTCCCTTCTTTTGTAACTACTTGTACAAACTGAAGATCTTGGAATACTAAGGAACTGCATTTATAAAGCTTCTGGTGGATAAAATTGGGACTTAAAGATGTACAGAGACTTCTGGACAGTGTATTGGGAGTTAATTGCCTTAGATTTGTTTCCTTCACTTGGTACAAGGCTATGGAATAACTTTACAATTTGTAATATAACTTCGAATTTGTAGTTGCTTTTTTAAAAATTTATCTTGTAAAACTAGCATCGTGAAGCTGCATCTCAGTGATGACTTCTTTCCTCTTCAGTTCAGGGAACAAGTGGTGAAGGAAACTGTTGAAAAACTAGAGCAGAAACTATATGAGAAGCTTATTCAGCACAATCAGTCTTCAGAATTCTCCGAGAGCTGTATTACAACAGCACCTCCCAGTTCAGAGACCCAAACAAGGAATGGTAGTCAACCTGACTGGCTAATCTCCTGCTGCAACTGCCAGGCTCGAATTGTTGGAGTTCGCTACCAGTGCAGGTAGAACCTGATGAGCAATGACTGTATGGGAAACTTAACAGGTTAAGCATGTGAATGAGAGTTTGAGAAGCCATCTTCCATGTTTCTAGTCTGGTGGATGGTATAGGCTCCAGAACCTCTAGTGTGTATCTCATAAAGAGTTTATGTACTCTGCTGTTGCAAACAGTCCTTATCTGCATAAGACCGAGATTAATAATGTTTTGAAAAAACATTTCTTAAAAGAATATAAGAGAATTTTCAGACTCCTGTTGTTCTCAAGCACTTCGAAACTTTTTCTAACATATGATGTGCAATAGTTAAGCTACCATAACTTTTCTTTATAAGTTAACAAAAGCATGAGAACTGTAGGTACCAGTCAGTCAGAACTAAAAGGAGGATTTTTTTTTTTTTTTTTTTATGGTCGGTGAGTTTAACGGATATAATGCTTGTATTTTTTTTCTTTTACTTTAAATGAGCTTGCTGTCGTTAGTTTGTTAATAATATGTTTTGAGCCACTTAAGTGAGGTATAGAACGTGAGGTTTTTTATTTAAATAAGGCAGTTGCTGTAAAGGCAAGTATTCTAGGATTTGACAGTAGCAGTGGAATGTCTGTAGGGGTTTTCTTTGGGGTATTTACTTTTCTTCCTTTGTATTTCTCTGGGCTGAGGTGACTCTTGTTTTTAACCAATACTGTTCCTGTAAGAGCAATTCCATTTACATTCTGAAAAATTGGCTTTTTCTTTATATCTCCTTGTATAAAGTGTAATACTGTTTCCGGTGTTGGATTTCATTGTCACATTTTATTCTGTAGAATAACAATTGCCAGTAACTTATGCTAAACAAAGTGTTAAGTCCTTGTGTATTGGAGAAGGAAGTGGGAAGTGCTTTGTTAAGAGGAGATATTTGATCTAGATGTTCCAGATACTGATGTATGAGGGGATGGATGAACTTCTTTCACTCAGATACTGCTTACAGTGATAGTTTGATACTGACTCTTTTTTTTCTTTTTTTTTCTTTTTTTTTCTTTTTTTTTCTTTTTTTTTCTTTTTTTTCTTGTTTCTTTTTTGTTTCTTTTTGTTTCTTTTTGTTTCTTTTTGTTTCTTTTTGT
>NW_024967289.1:21790-40121 GCF_019238085.1 Lagopus leucura
TTTTTTTTTTCCTTTTTTTTCTTTTTTTCTCTTTTTTTTTTTTTTTTTTTAATAAATGGAAGGATTAATTGTTATTTTCTAGTGTATTAATTCTTTGTCTACCTCCTGGTAACCTTCTGCCTTTACTACTTTGCAGTCTCTGTCCAGCCTACAATATTTGTGAGCAGTGTGAAGCAGGAATGTATGCACACGATCCTAATCATATATTGCTAAAGCTACGAAGACCTATGCTATGTATTGCTGAAAACTATGATGTTGCACAGTTTTCTCCTTGCCAGCCCACTACTCTGGAGCAAGTTAGGTAAATGATGGCACCTGTCAGTACCTGATAAGATTGTCCTGGCAGTAAAGTAGAAAAACCTGTCTTGCGGTTGGTATTCTGCTTTTATGAATTCAGATTTATTCAAAACAGGAGATGGTACTCTGCAGTGCAAGCATTTAAAAATAGCTCTATACTTGCAAAATGGCTTTAGTCAGGAAGTATACAGAGCTTTTAATAGCAAAATAGAAAAGATGATAGGTGGGTAGTAGACTTTGAGTGCTTGCTTGCTCTTTGAGCATGTTTGGATCTGTCTTCGCTTTGACCAAGGGTTTTCTAAATACCTTTGTCAGCTGCTATGAAGTTGTTCTTTGAGAATCATCTGGTATCCTGTCTAGAAACAGGTGGCATTACCTGAGGTGTTCTGAGACTGTACTGACTAAAGATAAATTTTAATCAATTTAGTATGCTTAACAAAGTGACTCTCTCTGCAGGCTCCAGAAGCAGATAGACAAAAGATTTCTGAAGGCAGAAAAGCAGAGGTTACGAGCAGAGAAGAAACAGCGAAAGGCAGAGGTCCGAGAGCTCAAAAAGCAGCTAAAGTTGCACAGGAAAATTCATCTGTGGAACTCTGTCCCTGTATTGGAAACCAGTGGCTCGCCAACTCTGAAGCCAGAAAATCTCCAACACAGTACCATACCGTAAGGGTTGTTATTAGCTGATCAATTCTTAGTTGCACTGTCTGGCTGTCTGTGATGACACAGAGTTAAAGTAACGAGGAAGGCTGTGAAGTCAGTCACTCATTCAGAGTATCATTTGGGATTGAATCCTGTGAAAATTTTGTCTAAATAGAATCTGCAAGGTGGAGTGTTCCTTCTAAAGAGAGTAGCAGAAGAAAAAAAAAAAAGCAACTAATGAGTATGTGGGGTGATGAGGGAAGGAGAATGCCTAGGATTACATGTGTGTACATGCAATATAAATTAATGTTGCTGCTAGCTTTTTTTGAAATTCCATGTTTTCCTGTTTTAATTGT
Organism: Lagopus leucura; assembly: GCF_019238085.1. Lineage (NCBI taxonomy): Eukaryota > Metazoa > Chordata > Aves > Galliformes > Phasianidae > Lagopus > Lagopus leucura. Next base: position 23,083 of record NW_024967289.1, read on the forward strand.
CTCCTTATTGTTACGTATATTTTGTGTACACGCATTCAGTGTTTTTTTCCTTTTTTTCTTCGGAATGAATTTAGGATGAGGCATGTTAGGTAACAGCCTTTCAGACAAGGCAGACTACTTTGCATTTTTGAGTTCCTTTAGGTTTTATGAATGCACTGGGCATTTAAGGGTTGATTAATAACTTCTGTTTGTGAGGAGCTTAAAATAATTATGGCATCCTCCTGACTGAACAGAAATATTAAAGGAAACTGAGTGCTGCTAGTTGGAATCTTTTGAAGTTGATATTGGTGGTGAATTGCTTCACCAATCCTCTGTCAGTGCACTAAACTATCAGTAGAGCTTTTGATTTTATTTATTTATTTTCCTTTCAGACAAATCTGTGGTACTTACTGAAAAAACAATATTGTTTGTAAGGCGAAATAAGAAGATATCACTGAACTATGTCATTGATTCAAAATCAGAAAGATAATGACTTTCTTCTGTAACAGTGTACTAGTATTGCCCAAAGTGTTTTATAATTAAATTAAAAATCAACTGAAGAGCAGTGAACTTCTCTTTTAAATCTTGGTGTTGTAATCATAATAGAGATTCTTCCCAAATGAGCAGATCTTATTTTTGTGTGCTTCCTTTCTAGTTAAGCAAAACGAACTGCTGTGTGGTGTTTAGGCTTGAGATTAAAACCATTACATTACAATTAGGAAAAATGTCTAGAGATGGGGAAAAAAAACATAAGTATGTTATTCTGTTTTAGCTATAACAGCTGAGTAACTTCCTCAATTTTGGTGTTTTGGTTTATTTTTCTTCACCCTCCTAGGTGTCTCAGTCAACACTTCCAAGTAGTTGTCCCAACACTGAGTGCAGTTTTTGTGGATGAGAATTTGCCAGATGGGACTCGCTTGCAGCCAGGAACAAAGTTCATCAAGCACTGGCGAATGAAAAATACTGGCAATGTGGAATGGAGCTCAGACACAAAGGTATCTTTCCTTTGTTAACTCTTACACACTAAAATATTTGTAGAGAAATAAAGCTTATATGATTAAGAATCTGAATTCTCTCTTTGAACCTGTTTATGATTTATTTTGACCGGTTAAATCAAGGGAAATGTCAATGAAAATGTCTTCTGTTGTTATTCTAACGTAGTAGTGCAGTCTGGTTACAGCAAGTATGTTGCACTTCTGATTTCTGGAACATTTTCTGCTGTGTTTACTGAATTCCTGTTTAAAGATGAGTACCTTCTTACTGTGTGATCATAGAGACTAATGTGAATCTTTACTAGCAGCTGCTCTTTGTCTAGCACTTGTATAAAGCCTTTTAGCAGAGAAGTTCAAAATATTTCTTCCTCGCTACTTATAAAGAGAAACTTGCAAAGTTTTTTGCCTTTTTCTATTTCAGCTGAAACTTATGTGGGGAAATCTCACTTTGGCATCTTCTGAGAAAAAGGATGTGTTGGTACCATCCATATCAACAGGACAAGTTGGGACTGTTTCAGTTGAGTTTGTGGCTCCCACTATGGAAGGAACTTATACCTCTCACTGGAGGCTGTCGCACAGAGGGGAACAGTTTGGACCTAGAATCTGGTGCAGTATTGTTGTGGATCCCTCCCCAGCTACTGACTCTTTAGAAAACAGTTGGAAGGATTTTGGTAAAGATAATATATCCAGTAACAAACAGGCAAGTAACTCATCCAGTTTTGGGGCATTAGCGAATTGTACGGTAGTTTGAAGAATATGCATTGTTCTCTGCAGTGGTGCTGCATTCCTAGCTATACTGATCTCTGGGGGATTCTTTTAGTAGTTTGCTTCTGATTTTTTTTTTATTTTATTTTTTTCCTAAGTTGTTTTTCTTCTCTACTAAGAATAATAACTTATTTTGCATTTTAAGTTCTGAAATAGTAATTCTTTTTGGACAGACATGCAGTAAGTTACTGATCAGTTTCAGCTATTTGTCTTCTTTTTTTTCATGATGGGACACGGATTTTCTTCACGTTAAGTCTTGTCCTTTTGGCTTTAAAATGAGCAGAGTTTAATATTTTTCAAATTGCTTGTAACTTAAATAATATTCAGGCTCAATGTTTTATGGCTTAGATTTGCTACCTAAGGTATTTCTGAGACTTTTTTTTTTCGTCTTTTGCAGGATGCTTACTTGAAGACAGAAAGAAATGCTCACGTTACAGGTGAAATTGTGGAACAGGCTGAGATATCTCTGCCAACTTGTCCTTTGAAGATGAAAAATCTAGCCAGTGAGAGAGAATTCTATATCCCATCTGTTGATCTTCTCACTGCACAGGTAAAGTGCTTTAAAAAAAATAATATCATCATCCATAAGAATAAGTAGCTTTTAAGTTTTAGAAGAACCACTGTTTTCAGGAAGAGTATACTGTATTTTATATAGCAAAACTGTTTCTCTGAATTATTACAGGGGGCTGTCAGTGCAATTAAGGTATTTGCTAAGATTTTCCTTGAAGAATTGTGCTTTAGGGTCTTTCTTTGACCTCTGACAATGGAGTACTTAATTTTCCCCCTCACTGCCTTAATTTGTGTATTGTTTTCTCTAGTGAGGGGTGGACTCTATGGGAAAATGCCCTCCATCTGAGGCCATGCCAAGTAAATAACAGAATGGAGTAGGCCATTTTAAAGATACTGGAATTACAGAATCACCAAGGTTGAAAAAGTCCTCTAAGACCATCCAGTCCAACCATCCACCTATCACCTATATTTTCCACTAAAACATGTCCCTCAGTACAATGTCTAAACATTTCTTGAACACCTCTAGGGTTCCACCACCTCCCTGGGCAGCTCATTCCAGTGCCTGACTGGTCTTTGAGAAGTATTTCCTAATGTCCAACCTGAATCTCCTGTGGCGCAGCTTGAGGCTATTTCTTTTAAGTCCTGTCACTAGTTACATGGGAGAAGAGGCCAACTCTCATCTCACCACAGCCTCCCTTCAGGTAGTTGTAGAGAGTGATAAGGTCAGCCCTGAACTTCATCTTCTCTGGATTAAACAATCATGAATTCCAGGGATCTGATGCTGGGAAGTACCACGTTAGGATTCCAGTTCATTGCTTATTGATGAAAACTGTGGGATTTCTTTCTCTAGGATTTGCTGTCCTTTGAGCTATTGGACATCAATATTGTACAGGAATTGGAGCGAGTGCCACACAATACTCCTGTTGGTAAGGATGTTCTGCTGAACTGTTGCTATAATTCTAAGTTACCGTTTACTCAATGAAAACTTGTCTGGGCAAAAGCTTTTGTTCTTTGGGCTAAAGTGTCTTCCCAGCTACCGGGTTTTTTTTTTGTTTTTTTTTTTTGTGCATAGTTAGAGGAGATTTAGTTGTCACTTTGTCACTTGCCACTTTTAGTCTCTTGTTCAATTTCACATCCCCAAGACCATAAAATTCTAGGCGTTCTAGAAGGTTGCCTTTTGCATTCCTCAACAAGTACCAGTAATTGCAAAGTTAATTGTCTATTTTGCCAAAGTATCTTGTAAGATAACTGTACTGTCTTGGAAGAATTTTTTTTTTTTTTTTAAAAAGAAAGGATCTTAAAAAGCTACTTCCTGAGGGAAGGTTCCTATTTCTTTAATGATGGTCATATTCATAATCTTTGTTTTACAGACATGACTCCATGCATGTCCCCTTTGCCACATGATAGCCTCTTGCTAGAGAAACCTGGCTTAGGTCAGATAGAGGAGGAAAATGAGGGGAGTGGATTTAAACCAATGTCTGGTAAGCAGTAATGATGGGGAGCTTGAGAAGAGGGAGGGAGGGAGGATATTGTCAAATCTGGTAACTGGACAGAAGTTGTGTTTTATTTACCTGAAGAATTGGAACTCCTGTTTTTCACCTTTCTGTGGAAAAACAACAGGTTTTTTGTTTGTTTTTTTAGAATTGGAGAGAAAACTAAGAATTTGCATTTTAAAGACTAGAGTAGACCCTTACATTCAATTTCAACTGGAAATGAATTCCAAAATCTTCAACTTCTGAGGAATAATCAGTACATAGAATCAGTATTGTTAGCCTTGGCTAGGTTAAAAAAAAAAATAGTTTTGTGTTTTCTTGTGGTGACATTGAAGTAATCTACTGTGTTTCCCTTTCAAAGGAATGATTTAAATCTGCTGTTCTACAGGTACTTGTATGGTGAAAATGAAAACTGAACATCCACTGAACCAAGAAGAAGGGGAAGAAGATATGAGCGGGACTCAGTTTGTCTGCGAAACTGTAATTCGCTCTCTGACTCTGGATGCTGCACCTGACCATAAGCCCCCACAAAAAAATAAATCCCTGAAGAGTAAGTACTGTATTTAGCTGACTTCTGTGGTGTTACTTTCCTTGCGGATATTGGCTACAAATTGATTTATACTGCAGCTAATGATAAATTTTCAAATTGTTTTTACTGATTGTTGTATTAGATTCTTTGCAAACATTCCAAGACGCTTTCAGTTGTAATGTGATAAATGAAGAAACTTCTAAGATAAAAACTCAGTCTGTTTCTAAAAAGGAATCAAAGATCCATCAGTCAGAGGCAATGGCAGAAAATGGCAATGGTAAGTAAAATAAGTCTGAATTGAAGGTGAAGTTATAATAGGGACTGCAGGAAAAAAAATCAGTTACAAAAAGGTCTCTGCTGTTGTAGGACTCTGGCTCTCTTGATGTAGCAGGAATCAGTGTTGCATCAGAAAATTGGTGTCAGCGCTTTGAAAAAACAGCTATTTTGAGAGCTTTGCTTTAATTAAAGGAAGAAAAATAAAAAGTGAAATTGAGATAGTAGTTCCAGTCAGTTTTCCGTTCATTACTCCAGTCATTCGGATAAGTGCTCACAGATTATTCATGGCTGCCACTTTCATAGTTTGCGTAGTTTGAAGCCTGTGCTTACACCCGATACATATAATTTAGGAGCTGAAAACTTCTGTTCTCAGTGTAGCTGTTACTTCTGTTATATTCCCCCTAAATTTAATATAAGATCGATACCTACCTCCTCCTGTCATGAAATAATATTAATAAAAAAGCTCTTATATTGTTAATGTTGGTAGCAAAGGCTTAAAGTTATTTCTGAATAATTGGCCTTTATGTCTGGAACAGTACTGCCTTTGGTCTTATCCAGGCAAAACAGACAATTTTTAATACCCTTTTTTTCTTTTTCTCTTAGATGAGCTTCTACTGTCTGATGAGAGAACAGACTGCATTACTGTCAGATTTGATGAAGATGAAGGTGATGATAAAGATGATGTTCAAAGTCAAGGCTCGTCATCTTCATCAGAGGATTATATCATTATTCTCCCTGAGTGCTTTGATACCAGCCGTCCTTTAGGGGAGTCCATGTATAGTTCAGCTCTTTCTCAGCCCAGCCTGGAAAAGACAGGAGAATCTGAAACAGGGGCAGGGAATTCAGAAGGGGAAAGGCACCCACAGATGCACAGCATCGGTGAAGTTTTGACAACTTCACAAACACTGGCTGTAGTACCGTTGGCCTCGGAAGTTGTGGACACCTTACCCCAGACAGAAAGGTATGCTTCTAGGACAAGAGTTGCTGCAGGCTTTACAGGATGTTGCAGTCAAGTTCAGTGTCCAAACAGAAGTTGTTGCAAAAAAAAGAAGAAGAAATCAATTTTGCATGTGCTTGTGTGCCCTATATCCTGTAACTTTTTTTTATAAAGCCATTTGTGCTTAGCTAATCACTGAGTAGAGAAGGAAATAAGGGAGTACGTGAAGATTTCTTTTGCCTGTTCACCTAGACTTACCTATATGTGGGCACATTGAATGGAAAGGAAGAAGTAATTGTTTTGCTTTATGTTTTCAGAAATCTTGCATCTCTTCAGAATCATATCTTCCAAGAGCCAAACATACCACCTTCAGAGAACGTCTCTTCCACTCCTTATAATCAAATAAGAGAAGGTATTGACTGTACTTACTGAAGGGTGCATACGTTAGTTGCATTCTATTCTTTACATCTGCAGTTGAATTTTGTGTCTCATTATTGAGGGGAGCATAAACCTACCCAAGTAATAACAATCTGTTTCTCTCGGGGCGTTTAAAATTTTATCATACAGAAGACTTGAATAAAGCAATAATCAACTTTGTGAATCGGGTTAGAATAGTGTTTATTGATTAGAAATGGTAGAAGAGCACTCAGAAGTGCCAGTATACATGTAGAAGTTTATCTTGTTTTGGAATTAGTGTGCTAAAGCCATTGTTGCGGTTATTTGGAGCTCAGACAGCAGTTCATATTGTCGGGAAGCAGGTACCCACTGACTTACCAGTCAAAAATGAGTCCTAGAATTCTTTTAATTAACTGCAGTGAGAATTTTGCATGCTGAGCTTGCATCTGGGTCACCAAGCTTTAAAAGTTTTAATCTAGACTGAATCTCACTTGATGTTTATGTGCATGTTGAATCTCTCCAGCTTTTAGTTAAGTGTATGTGTTCTTATGGTATTTTTTTCTTCTTTCAGAACCTAGTGGTGAAGACAGGCATGAATCAGAATCTTCTGTATTTCTAACTAGTATCCGGAAGGGCTCAGAACACGCAAGGTAATGAAACAGAAGCTTCACAAATTCTGTTTGTTCCATGGCCTTTCTTTGAAGATTGAGTAACTAAGAATTAGTGGAAACCAGACAGAAGTTGCTCTGATCTGGATGGATGTATCACAGCTTCTGTGTACGTAGACTGTTTAATCCTTTCAAACTTTCATTTTATGTACAGTAAGCTAATGTATTTTAGCATTAAGAAAGTAAGTACAAATTAGCAGAAGGGTTGGAAAGCTTGATTCCTGAGCAGCAGTGATTCTTTTGGATAATGGGTTATTCTATCCCACAAGAATTAAGTCTCAATTGAGCCATTTGTGGGAAAGATTTACATATCAGGTGAAAGAAATACGGCTTTTGCTGACCAGATGTAATATCTAATCTTTCTACAGGCACCCACAAGGAGGCAGTATTGCAGGAGATCTAGTTAAAGGAGCTTTGTCAGTTGCTGCCTCTGCCTACAAAGCATTATTCGCTGGACCACCCATTACAGAACAGGTAAATGTCTTTTTCCCATGTTCTGTATGAGTTTTACAGAATTCCAGCATTAAAATTGTAGGTGTTGGTACCTTAATAAAACATACATTCTCTGTATTGATGTTTCACAACACATTGCTGCAACAGTAAAATGTTATGCTTGGTGACATCCCTTGGAAGCATGGCACTCCCACAAGACGATAGAGAAGTCCATGCTGTGGAGATATAAGCATGTCTCTTTGAGCATAATGGAAAGTAGGTGCACATTGCTTCCTTGTGGATAAAAGGCCTCAGCGTCATCACTGCATTCCAGTATAATGCAGGACCACTGCTCAAGATGGCAAAAATAAGATAAACAATCTTCCCTCTCTTGTTTTGTTTCTATCAGCCTGCAGCCACAGAAGAGCGCACTGCTGCTCTTCTATCCAGTCTGTGTGAGATGGGATTCTGTGACAGCCAGTTAAACCTGCGACTGCTGAAGAAGCACAACAATAATATGGTTCAGGTGGTAACTGAATTGCTTCAAATTAGTAATGGTGACTGGTATAGCAACAGATGCTGAACCTTCCTGGTGGAGGGATGAATTGCCTTAGTTGAGCAAATTCTCGCTAAACACTACATTAGCAGGCTGACCTTCAACTACTTTGGAGATATAGATAAAACTTTGACTTCTCTTTGAGCTTTTGACTTTTTCCTCTCATGGAAATGTCAAACAATGCTTGTCAGAACATTTTACAAATCGGAGACAGAATTTCACCTTTACTTTTGCTGAAATCAGATGTATTGAAGTTGTTAACTTTATACTGAATCCTTTTTACCTGGAAATGTTATAGAATGACTTCAGCCTGCACACTTCCCCTTTTATTATATGTAAAATACTTTTAGGCAGCTGGGAGCTAGTTTTGTTGATTTCTAACACATTGTTTCCCGTTACAAAGTTTAAACTGCTTCTGTAAAATGTGGTCTTGTCTAATTTACAAGAGATACCTGCTACTTGGAGGCTGTTTCTTCTGATATGATATAGTTATCAATTTTTGCCCAGTTCATGATAGCAGTGTAACAGATTTAAACCTTACGAATCATTCTTGGGGGCGTGTGGGGGGAGGGTATATTGGGAGGGGGGAGGGGGGAAGGACATGTTGCTCATATGTTAAAATTAGTCTTGAACCATCAAATGACTTCTGAAAAGCCTGAAGTTAATTTGAACGGATGTATACCAGGAAAATCACGGTTTCTTGTAGCAGAATAAAGTGTAAGAGTTAATTTACCAGCAGCTATTAACTGTAACCATTTGTAGTAATTATAACAGTAAACTTATGTCTAACAAAAAATATAGCCTACATAAAATATTTTGTTAAAAATTGAGTTCTACTGTAGGAAAAACCTTTCAAAGAACCTTTGAGAAGGTTCTTTAGGGGGGAAAAAAAAAAAGGTGTAAAAACTGAACCCCTATGTTTTTTCTGTGTTGTCCAGACATCTTAATACTACATAAAGAGTTAGAGTGCATAAAAAGCCAAACTTGAACTGGAGTTTGAATTCTGGTCACATTTGGGAAACAAACCCCACCACCACCTGAGGTAGGGGTTGTGCAACGTACCTTAATTTGAAAAATGCAACTTAAGCAGTGTTAAATATGTAGTCTCTGGCAGTGGTTCTAGCTGCTTTTGTGTTTCTGTAAACACATCTATAGAATTTGCTTTTTCTCACAATTTTTCCTTACATACACATACTTATTTCGAAGTTTAAGAATTCCCTCCCAAACATCCTGAGAGGTGATTTGATTCTGAAGAATCGCAAGAAACCAGTTTACATACGCTGCTGTGCAGTGGTGTATCTATAGATAATTGCTCTGAAAGTGACAGCAATGTTGACTACATTCTTTCTTTTGAGTAAGCTTCCTTAGTTGCTGCAGTAGGAGACCAGTGATCCTGAGATATGAATACTACTGCTGCTTCAAAATAAGGTGTTGTTATTTTGACACAACATAGCTGAAGCAGCTATCAGTACTCAGACTGATCAAATGATCAGTATTAGTTTTTTAAAGACCTAATACTCTCCATGGTAAGATACCATTAAAATAAGTGAAGAAAAATATGTATCATACTGTTTCTGTTTTAAACCTATTTTTATAGATTGTGGAAGGTAAACTCTTAAATGCTTATTTTGGAATACAGTAGGACTATTTTGCGGTGTATCCCATCTGTCTGTACCCCAGTACAGCTGTCTACTGTGGACCAGATAGACTTTTCTGTAAATTGAAATCATGGTATTTCTCACTACAACTTACACATACTGATTTGAATATCTTTTGGCTTGTGCTTACTGAGGAGGAGGAGAGGACATGGATAAATGTAGTAGCTGGTGAAGTTATTAAACTTAATCTGGTTGTCTGCTTTGATCTGTAATGTCCAGCAGCACTTGCTCTTTCTGTGTATACCCTCATACTTAAGATTTTAATGTGTTCTATAAATAAACAAAACACTATAAAATGTTTGAGGAAAAGCACTTCATTGCAGATTGAATTGTGAAGTGTGAAATAATGTTTTCTTTAGGTTACCTTTTACTAGAGGCTAGATAGTGTATGCTCAGGCTTAAGATGTATTTCTGTTGGCTTTGTATATTTTGTTAATGCATGGTATAATTTATAATACATTCTATAGTACAAATATGACCTGTACCTTGTTTAGGATAAGCTCTTTAAATTCAACTGTGATGTAGGGGAGAGAAGGGTAGAAGACCACGTTTTCCTCTGACCTTACAATAAATCTCTTTATCTGGCTCGCTCTCATTGGCCTCTTTACAGGCGGCTGCTGTAGCTGGAGTGCTCAGCTGTGGCTGTTCCCCTCTGCCCTGGCAGCTCACTGCCGTGCCGTAGCATTAGCACCCTGGTGAGGTGGGTGCCCCGCTTCTAAGGAGGAACATATGCCTGCCCTGTGGCAGTGGTGGGTGACGGATAAGCAGGGGGAGGTGAGGGGGTGGACTGGAGTGACTCAGGCAGTGCCAACTGCGGGGATGCTGTGCCCTGCTGGGGCTGCAGGCATGGGGCTTCTGGGGCAGTACTGGACTGGGCCTAGAGAAGCCTGCTTTCAACAGGGGCTGAGTCTAACCTGGCCACTGCAGGGGCAGTCAGACCTGCAGAAGTTCATTGTGCCCCTGTACTGTTTTGAGGTTGTGAGGTTTCAGAGCTTGCATTATTAATTGCTTTTGGTTTCCTTGATAGAGCTGAGGCCTGGAGGAGGAGGTGGGAAGGAGTTAGTAAACATTAGCTTTTTAAGTGTGAGAAGCTGCAGCTTCACTACCTGTGGCTTGCAAGAGACTGTAGTTATGGTGACTATGCTACAGTAGTAATGGGACCCTTCCTGTGTTAGAGAAGCCCAAATCACTCAGGCATTCTCTTCTTTCCCTTCTACTTCCCTTGCATGCTGCAAGAGGGGGGGAGAATACTAAGTTAACTGCATCAGACTGACTTGGGTCAGACTGTCCTGCACACTCAGAAGTTCTAGGAGTACTCTAATGTACCTTAGAGTAGAGGACAGGCCTTTGGAGGCCTCTAGGATACTAGGAGGAGTATAAAGCACTTCAGCAGATGCAGCTGATCTCTGGCAGTTCTGTATTTTATCTTAAAACTACACTGTGGTTCCTGTGAGTTTTCTGTGTGGCTCTGGAAAGAGACCTGTGAGCACTGGGCAGTCCTTGAATTACAATAGAGCATACTGAGAAGAATCTAAGGCATCTGAGAGCACCCTGAGGAGCTGTGGAGGTACTGTAGGGTGCAGGGGCATCCTTGGCCCTGTCAGTCACACTGAGAAACACTAACAGCAAACTGAGGAGCTCTTCAGTGCTCCCAGAGGCAGTACTTGTCCTGTAGGAGTTTAAAGGTACTGTGCTGTTTAGCTAGGTGTCCCCCACCACCTACTGGGATGTAAGTTAGATTCTAGCATGCTGGGGGCACACGTCTGAGCACAATGCATGCGTAGCTCTGTAAGGTGACAAGTATACAGCTAGGCCTGCAGTTGTGCAACATCTGCTTAGCTCTCTGCGTATGTACCTGCAGACACGTGCCTGGACACCCTTGTATGCATGCATGCCTGCAGCTCTGCTTACCTCTCCTGGTGGCAGCAAGGAAGGTCCTGGGGGTTAAGCATGGTACTTGTCCCCTGTACTCCCTAGTTGCAGTTGCAGCTATGCGTCTTCCACCACCTGCGCTGGGGCTTCCCCATTTCTCTGTGCTTGGCCATAATGACACAAAATTACTCTTTTTCTCTAATTTCTCTTTAATAATAAAATTACAGCAAAGTACCACAAAGGAACAATCTGGGGCAGGGGACACAGGGACCTCAGTGTGTCCCTGCAGGCTTGGGCAGGGGGACAAGGAGGAAGCAATACAGAGCCACTAGGCTAAGCCTGCCCATCTGTTCACACGTGTGCATCTGGGACTCCCTGTCCCCTGAGCTCACCCCAGGGCAGCTCCCCTGTGGAGATCATTAATTACAGAGTTAATTGCGGGCCACTTACAGGGTAGGGATATTCTGGGTGTCACCGGAATATAGACACTCCATCCTAGGGGAGGCTCCTGCATGGAGAAACTGAGGCAAGGACAAGACCACACGGTGGCACCCTCTCCTGGGATAAAGGGAGGGCAGCTTTTGGCAGTGAGTTAGCTGTGTCAGCACGGGGCAGGGGAGCTGTCCTATATCTCTTTTCCCCCTGCCCCTCCCCCCCCCCCCCAAAAAAAATAATCATGGTAGGAGGGAGGGAGGAGCTGTACCCTACAGTGGTGGTGCTGAGCAGGGCATGCTCATCACGGTGGGCCTCAAGACAGAAGTAGAGGGGTGCGTGTGTGCGGGTGTACACACATGCTAATAGACCCAGGTGACAGGCACCCACTGGGGCTCAGCCCGCAGGTGCTCCATGGCCTCTCGCAGCTGCCCAAAGGTGTGCTCCAGGTTGTCGTTGGTCAGACTCAGGTCAAAGTAATGGCTGTAGCCATGCTGTATGCGACTGCTCTCCTCTACTGTCCGCCGGGCGTCAGCCTCCTGCCCACACCAGTGCTGCCTCAGTTTCCTCACTGATTCCACCTCCCCACTCCCACTGCACTGCGCCCCTTGTCCCAAGCACCCACCGAGAGCTGCTTGATAGCCACGCCACTCTCCAGTGCTGCACGGTTCATGGCCCGCAGGGTTTCAGCACTGGGAGCTTCGATGAAGACCACGTAGGGCACAAATTCTGCTGTCCTGAGCACCTTCACTGCCTGTAGGGAAATGGGGTGGGGCTGAACCCTGCAGACCTCCCCTTAGTCTTCCTCGTTCAGGTGCTGCCTACCTGTGGGTTGACATCCAGGATGCACATCTTGCCAGCGTTCACCACAGCACGAATGGAGTCAATCTTGGTGCCGTAGAGGTTTCCCTCATACTCGCCGTGCTCCAGATAGTGACCTGCCTTGATGTCTGCCTCCATCTCACCCCGTGATACGAAGTGGTACCCATGCCCATCTTTCTCGCTGTCCTTGGGCTTCCGTGACGTGTCTGCCCGCAATGTCACCCTGAGCACCCAATGCCAGCCCACCCTGGGAGGTCCCATTCAGTACATGGTGATGGTAATGGGGCTGTGACACAACTGCATGGGGCTGGATTATAGTGCTACTCATGGGGGACAGTGCTGCTCTTAGGGGATGGTAATGTACATGGGGAGGCAGTAATGCTTTTATAGGCTAGTGATATTCGAAGAGAACAGTGATTATACCTGAAGGTGACCATGCTCATGGGGGACAGCAGAGTATTGAGAAGACAATAATGCCTTTAGGGAGGTGGCAGTGTTTTAGGGGACCATAATAGTCATTGGAGGAAGGTGACACTTGTGGATGACATGGGGACACTCACAGGGGATGGTGGTGCCGTAGCGCGCTTGGTCAAACATGATGAGCTTGTTCTTGAGGCTGCGTCGCCCCACGCCCTGGGCACCGATAAGCACTAGGGTTTTCCTTCGGAAAGGTGGCATGCGGGCCACCTCCTCATAGATCAGCAGCTCATGGCGGTCAAACTCTGTGCAAGGGACAGACACTCACTGTGTGCCATGGGGATCCCAGCACAAGGGACTAGTCTAGGGACTGTTCCTTAGGGATCCTCACCTGCGTTCTTTGTGGTCAGGTACATCATCCTCTTCTTCCTTCTCCCACTGAGGCTGCTGCACAGGGCCCCTGCTGAGGGCATGAGGCTGGCTATGCCAACCAAGGCTAGGGACGGCACCAGGGCACAAGGACATTGCTATGGGAGCTGGGGACCCGCAGTGGGGCAGGGAGCTTCATACCAGATGTGGGGGCCACCTCCAAGTCTCGCTTCACGAAGGCTTTTCGCTTCTCCTCCAGCAGCTGGCTAGGGATAAGTCCTGCACTGCCTCCTTCCACATGGCATGCCTGAGGGGGACAGTGTGGTACGTGGGGATCCCATGTCCCCACAAACCCTCCCCATACTGCACTGCTGGGGGGAGCACAGTATGGCACATTGAGGTATTCCTCCCCAACCTCAAGCTCCCCCGCCCCCCCCCCAAAAAAAGCAGCAACAACACCCCCTCAGCAGCCCCTAGGCTGCTGGGAGAAACTGGACTGGGAGACAAGGGACAACAATGCTCAACTCTTACCTGCCACCAGTTGGGATCATCCTGGTTGACAATCTGCAGAAGGTCTCCGGCAGCAAAGCGTAGCCCAGCCTCCTTGCAGGGAATGAGGCTGTCGGAAGCTGGGTCATAGTCAAAGTGGCACTTCACAAAGACCTGGGGAGAACGGGGGTTACCAGAAACACGGGAGACATACATGGGTGTCATGCTCCTGGCTTCCTGCAGCACTGTGCCTCAGTTTTCCTAGCACTACACACACTCACACATGCACATACACACATGTCCTCCCTGCCACTTGGTCCAGGCAGGCGTGCAGGGCAGCCATGCACACACAGGCAGCACCCAGGGCAGCACCCAGACACCACAGCAGTCCTAGGGCAGTGCCTGCACACAGCCCTGCACCTACACACAGCCCTGCACCCAGGCACAGTGCAGCCACAGTGGCACACATTTGTGCATGCGTGTGCAACAGCAGTGTCCAATCCCTGGCTGGGCAGGAAGTGTGCACGCAGGCAGCAGCATGATGCTTGGGGACACACAGTGCCAGGCGGTGCACTCCCAAAGGACCTGCTGACAGTGCTTCTTTGTTCCTCTCTGGGTGACAGCATGCAGCTGATGTGGTACAGGGTAGGGAACACAGCAGCCAAGTTCCGCTGTGGGCAGGGGAATGGAGTCAGATGAGCGACACTGCAGCCACTACGGGTAGGAGTGGGGTGCCCTTGTGGGTGCCCAGAGTGCAGGACACAAAGAGGCAGTGGGACCTCAAACTATGAGACACCCCCAGCTGGTTCGCAGGGGACGTGAAGCTCAAGGACCTGGAGACATAGGACATAAAAGCATGAGTAGATGGGACACAGGGTACATGGCAAAGGAACAGGTGACGCTTGGGTAAAGGGCATAAGCACAGTGAAAATGGAAGCATGGGGACAGCACAGAGGTGGAAACAATGTCGGCATAATGCAGTGGGACTCATAGGCATGGAGGCTCATGAGCTATAGGCAAGGGAACTGGTGCAAGGTGCAACATGCAGAGTACGGATATAGGATGTAAATGTGAGTACCTGCCGGGGTGGGTGTGGCTCCTGGTAGCTGGGCAGGATCTTGAGGACGACGCTACCACTGGCATGGCGCAGGCTGTCCTGCAGCACCCGTGGGTCGCTGCCCACCTCCTGCCCATTCACCTCTCGGATGACATCCCCTACGTGCAGCAGCCCCTGCTGGGCCACCATGCCCCCATGCAGGATGCGGGCAATCACCAGCTCCCCCCGCTCCACCCGGAACGTCACTCCCTGGGTGGAACAGTCCCACATCAGCTCTGACAGCAGTAACCTCGCGTCACTGCCCCAGCACCGGTGATTTCCCCAGTATTCTGCAGTGTTCCCACTACCATGCAATATCTTCAGAACCATCCAAGGTATCTGTGCAATGCTCTCAGTAATATCCTGACATCCTGCAGTGTCTCCAGCACCCAGCAATTTCCCCAGTACCCTGCAGTGTCACCAGCACTGTGCAATGCCCCCAGTATCCGAAAATTCCCCAAGCAATGCCATCAACACCCATTAATGCCCCCTGCAACTTTAATTGCCCCCAGCACTCAGTGAAGTCCTCAGCATCATGCAGTTTCCCCAACACCCTGCGATTCTCCAAAATTATGCGATGTCCCCAGCACTGTGTAATGCCCTTGCAATGCTTCCAGCACCTGGCAATGCACCTTGCACCTTATATTGCCCCCAGCATTGTCCTGATCCAGCTTACCAGGTTCTCTCCAGCTGTCTTGCGAATGCCCACCATACGCACAGCGTCAGGGGGCACAGGCTGGTTGCTGAAGGTTGTATCCAGAACAGGGCTGGGCGGGGGTGTCTCATAGCTCTTGGAGGCCACTGAGTCATGGGTCTCCAGCAGGGACTGCAAGGTGCACAGCTGTCACACATTGTACACACGCACCTTGCACATGTATGGGGTTTGCACATGCACCTTGCATGCACAGGGCTTGCATGCCTCCTGCCACACCTGGAAGTGGGGCTCACGCAGGATGCGGGCCAGCTCGGCTGCTGCACTGTCCTGCTGCACCAGGTGCCCAATGTCATGCAGGATCTCCTGCACCAGCTCCACGTTGTTATCCCGCACTGCCTCCAGTTTTGTCTCCTCCAGTCGCTCATGGGCCTAGGGTGGGGGCAAGGGACTCCTGCTGCCACTGGTGCCCACATTTGTATCCACATGGTGCACACACACGCATGCATGTACACTGTGCACATACACTTACGTCCACATGCACCCTCTGCACGGGCACAGAGCCCTGCATTCACATGTGTAAATTCACCTGTTTGGATGCACATCTGCACCCAGCCTTTCATGCACACTACCACACCAACCTGTGCGTGCATGTGGCAGTGCACATATGCATATACAAACACAAACACATTGTGCTGAACATGCAGGACATGGTCAATCACATGCACCCCATAAGCACAGCCAGCAATTGGCACACGTGTGAATACTCCACCTTGTACACCACCTCCCCCCACTCATACCCAGCTTCCTCTCGCTGCTCCCCAACTCCACATACAGCTGCAGCACAGGACCCTCATACACATCTGTGTACACACACTGCATGCACATTTACTTCCATGCATGTACACAGACACATGTGCGAGCATAAACACACCTCCCTATGTGTACACGTATATGCATGCACACAACCATGCACCCATACAAGTACATTCTCACACATGCATGCACACAGATGTGCATACCTTCTCATCACACAGATGCATCTGTGCATACATATGCAAGCAGACACAAATGTGCATCTTCATCTGTGCAACACACACACACACACACTTGTGCCCATTCACACTCACCCATCCATACACCTCCATTCTCCCACATCCCCTCCTTTCCCCATGCTTCAAGGTGACAGGAGGAACATAGTGCTACCAGTGCCCTGCACCACTGTACCTTTGCCAAGGACCTTACTATTGGGCTCTCCATGATGCCGCGGAGGAAGATGAGATCAAGGTCAGCAGCACCTGGGGCACTGGGGAGGCCCAGGAGGTTGTCGAGGACTTGCTGCATGGCTGGGGACATGGGGATGTGGGAACACAGGGATACAGGGACTCAGGAACAGTCAAGGGAGGGGGACAGGGACAGATTTAGGGTCTCCATATCCCACTCACCTTACCCCAGGGTACTTGATGGTGTGGTGTGATGGGATGCCCTGCTTCAGTGGGGGCTAGTGGCTCTATGCCATGTCCCCCCTCCCACCCATGCCTCATTGCCCCCCTGCAATTAGCACAGCATCTCCTTGCAAAGGGCTGCCTCCCCAGTTTCCCACCTATTGTTGCAGGAGGCTGAACTGTCTCTCCAGCCCCCTCAGTGGGGGCAACAAGGAGAACCTGCCTCCAAAAGACACCAAAAAACATCCCTCGTG
>NW_024967289.1:40221-51167 GCF_019238085.1 Lagopus leucura
GGGGGGGGAGGGGGGGTGGTACATTGGGAAAGGAGGGAACTCCTCAAAACCCCCTGGAGGCATATTCCCCACACGCAGTTCATGCAGCAGCAGGCAGGTCTGCAGTGCAACTGGCAGGATGCAGTAAAGCTCGGAGGGGAGGAGGTTTGCAACACAACCAGGCAGTGCAACGCAAACAAGAGATGGCAGTGTAAACGGGTGAGGGGCGGGGGGCAGGTTGGGGGGGTGGTTGGGTATGGGGGACGACACAGCACTGCAAATGAGGAGGTTGCAATGCAAACAAGGGAATGTAATACATCTGAGGAGTGCAATTTAACCAGATGGTGTGATGCAATCAGTGAGGGGACTGCAATGCAAACAAGGGCTTGCGATTCAGCAGGGAGCGCTTGCAATGGAAGGAGAGGCTGCATGCAATGGCGGGCGAGGCTTGAAAAGCAGATGAAAAAGGGGGAAAGAGGGGAGGTGTTGCTCCCAAATATCTCTCACTCCACACCTAGGGGGAATCACAGCATGACCCAGGAGATCACCTTCCTTTGTCCCGCTCCACCCCCCCTACCCCTGCCCCCAGCTTACCCCTAGTGCATCCCACAGCCACCAGCCCCCACACAGCGTCACATTCTGACCCAACCTCCGCGCCCGGGGATTCTCCCTACCTTGGGGACCCAACGGGGTGCCGGGGCCAGACGGCGAAGCCCCAGGTTTGGGGCCGCTGTTCATGGCTACAGGCAGCAGAGCCCGGCCTCCTGCCCGCCTCCTGCCCAGATCCGGGTACCGTGGCCCCCGCCTGTGCCTGCTGCACCCCGAGCCTGGGCCGCAGCACACGGGTGTGCAACAGGAGTATGGACATGCAAAGGGAGCACGGGCGTGCAGAAGTTGCATGGATGTGCAAAAGGAGCATGCATCCTCTGCTACGTGCTCACTGCCTCAATCATGGCATGTGGAAAGCCCACATATGCATGCAGAGTGCATGCTTGCTCACGTGTCCCTGTACACAGCATACACATTAATGGAGATGTGTGTATTCTCATACACCTGTGTGATTGTCTCTGTACAAGTATTATCATGTTGCTGTCCACATCTCCCTCTGCATGCTCACACATGCACATCTGTGTGCAACCATGTGAGCATCAGTGTTCAAGCACAAGACCTGTGTGTACTCATACACTTGTGCACAATGTGAACAGCTGTGTGCATTGAAAAGCACATCTAATATGCCCCTGATATGCACACACGTGTGCACAGTCCTGGTCAGCTACAAGCCCGCAAACCTGAGACGCTCACACGCATGTGTGTACCCATGCCCCCACCAGTGCATGCTCACATGAATGTAAACTCGTGCACATGCAGACACATGCCTCCCTTTGTGCCCTCACACTTGTGTCCACACACACCATGCATGTTCATGTGCAGATCTACATGTTCATACCCTGTGCATGCCTCCCCTGCTTGCACATGCCCTTGCACACTCACATTCTCCCCCCATGTGCTCACCCGTAGGAGCCCCCAGCTCACTGCCACGCACCTTCCCGGGGGTTCGGGTGGGGGAGGACGGCGTGTCCCCTTTAAGGGGGGCAGGTGATGTTGCCATGGCAGCCGGGGGACGGGCCAAGAGCTCCTTACTGGTGAAGGGGGCACGGATTTAAAGGGGCCGCACAGTGCCCAACTTCCCCCTCTCCCATCTCCAGCCCCTCACATGGATGTGGTATCCTCCCTGATGCACGCACGGTGAAATGCTGTCTGTTCACACCCGGAGCTCACTGGGGCAGGGACAGGCACACTTAAACGTTATGCACACACACGTTCACGTGCAAATGCTCTACCCACGTGTGCCCACACACGAGAGCCTCCCCCCCACTCTCTCCTACACCCCCCCCATTCTCCAGCCCAGAAGCGAAACGATGTGTCACCCCACATGATATCCCAGCATCGGTATCCCCAGCACCAGTTTTCCCAGCTGCCGCCTGCTGAACAAAACATACTGCAGGCTCTGCTCCACGCATGCATGGTCGCGTAGAGGCTCTTGTGTGGCGCAACCGTGCACCACGGGAAAAGGGGGATGGTGTAACTGGCTTCATAGTGTGGGAATCAAATGTTGTTTCTGCATTAGAATTGGATAATTTTTTTTTTTTATTTCATTATCTCCGCTATCCACTTAACCTACCCACATGCTGTGCAGCCATGGAAAAATCACATTTCCCTCAGCACATGGGAGTCCAGCCTTAGTTACCAGCTGCTGGTTGCCCATCACACACATCCACGTATACATCCACTGTATGTGATGGCACCACAGAGCACTCTCAGAGGTTCTTAGTGCACCCTGGAGTGCCATATTGTGACCCATGGAGCTCAGGGAGTCATCTGGTGTGGCCCAGAATTTACTGGGACATACTTAGACTACAGCAGAGCATACTGGAAAGCCTTTAGTGAACCCTTGAGCATCCCAAAGAATTCTGGGAATATTGTAGGATGCCCCAGAGTCCACTTAGGAATTCTTGAAAGCCTCTAGAACAGATTAAGAAGTTTCAAGGGCAGCTTAGAGAACATAGATAAACTCTGGGATTTCATTACCGTGCCTTAAAGTACATTAGGGAGGCCAGGCTCCACCCCTTCCGGCAGCACAGGTGAATGGCCTTCACCTGTGCTCCTCTGGCTGGCTCATTGCTCTCCTCAGGTGATCAATCAGAGGTTCAGGCCATGACTCAGCAGTTCCCACACAAGAGCCCAGCTGGAACATCGGCTTGCAAAACAAGTCTTCTCAAGAACAAGACCAAATACCAGGGATAGCTCTCTCTACAAAACATTTGCAGCCACAGCCACAAATATCAACTCCCTTAAAACTGCCAAAATACCTTATTCAATTCCAGGATCATTCTTCAGTCAGGGGCCGTTAGGTCCCCAGTATAACACCCCAACAATGTCACTGCCCAGTGTTCACTCCCTAATGTCACCCACCCTTCCTCCCCAAAAAGCCCCAACATCACCCATGCCACTACAATGACACTTCAGAATCACTCTCCAGTGTCACCCCAATGTCACTCCCAGAGTCGTGCCAACAATGTCACCCCCCAGCATCACACTAAGTCACCCCAGTGTCTCCATCGAGTATCTCTCTCTGTTTCCCCCCCCCCCCGCAATACCCCAGCATCGCCCCCCAGCGTCACTCTCCAGGCTCAGTCCACAACTCCACCCCAGTGTCACCCCAGCATCACTCCATGGCATCACCCCAACTTGCTTGACAAGTAAGCAAGGTCTGGGACAGCAGCTCCTAGCGGGGCTGTATAAGCTTTCAGACACCGATAATCGATTGTTAATCACCACCTTCCATCTGGTTTCCAAACCAGATGACAATGAGTTATGTGGGGAGTCTGTTCTGGAAACAATTTGTCTTTTCTCCAAACCTGCTATGAGTTCAGAAATCCCACATCATGCTGCAGCAGAAATGGGGTACAGTGGTATGTTAGCGACCCCTGCTTCAGGGAGCACAGGGGCTGCATAAAGTGCACACGCTGCAGCCTCCCTATTTCTTTGGAGTCTGGGATTGAAACTTGACCCAAAAGGCCACACACTGCCATACAGGCAGGTGCCAGGTTCACCCACTGAGGATGTCAAATCCTGAATTGTTTTCACGATGGTCTTCAATTGCAAAGAAAGTAGGTGACACGTTTCTCACTGCAGAGCCACAAGCTGTCCCCACTAGTTTGGCAAACAGCGCTCACTCCGATCACATCGGTGATCTCAACTCTGCCATCCAGGCTGCACACACAGCTTTTCAGCATCTTGCTGTACCAGTACTGAAATTTGTGTGCTGTATCAGTACTGAAATTTGTGCTCCCCTATCTATTAGAAATTTTACCGAATGCCTTTGAGGACAGACTTCAATCAAAATATGCACGCCATTGTTGCTCACCCTTTGATCAAACTCCCCTTGCCGGACAGGCAGATCCAATCACCTGCTCGTTATCAGTCTTTTTTTTGTTGTTGTTTACAGCCTGAAGCAGTGATGGAGCACCTGGTGAGGGGTGTGGCCAGCCCTGCCAGCACAGGTGGAAGCAATTTACCTGTGGGACCGGATAGGGCTGAGCTTGGCTCCACCCCCTCCCTGCCCATATTTAAGGGCTGGGAACAGCAAGGGCAGCATTCTGCTTGGGAACTTCCTCCTTGGGAGCGAGTTCTGCCCTTTGGAATGGGGTGAGTGACTGATGCTTTATTGCAGGGCTTTGGTCTTTCTGTTTTTGGGGATCCTGACTGCTTTTAAAGGCTGAAAGCTGTAAGGGCAGCATCTCTGCATGGAGGCTGCTTCCTTTGGGGGTGTGGGCTGAGTGTTTCTGGAATGGGGTCATTGATCTCTTCTTTATTGTTGAATTGTAATTTCACTTTCTGGGGGGCTCCTGATCACGTTTAAGGTCTGCCAGCAGAAGGAGCAGCTACTGTACCTGGAGACTGCTTCCTCTAGAATGTGGGGTGAACCCTTGAAACAGGGTGAGTGATTCTTTCTTTATTCTGGAGCTCCAATATCTTGTTTTTGAGGGGATCCTGACCCCCCCCCCCCCCTTAAGGGCTGGCAGCCTTTAAGGTGGTGTCTGTCTTTGGAGACCGTCTCCTTGGGAGTGTGGGGTGAGGTCTGGTCCTTGAGAAAGGGTGAGTGATTCCTTCTTATTTTAGGGCTGTAGTCTTTCCTGTTCTGGGGGCATCCTGACCACGTTTAAGTGCTGGCAGATGTAAGGGCAGCATTGATCTCTGGAGGCTGTCTCCTGTAGAGCATGGGCGAGTTTTGGTCTTTGAGAAGGGTGTAAGTGGTTTCTTCTTTATTTCAGGGCTGCAATTTTTTTTTTTTTTTTTTTTTTTTTTTTTTTTTTTTTTTTCTCTAGTATGCTGACCACGTTTAAGGGGTGGAAGCCATAAGGGCAGCACCTCTACCTGGACACTGCTTCCTTGGCACTGTGGGCTGAGTGTTCATCTTTGGAATGCGGTAATTTATTCTTTCTTTATTTCAGGGCTGTTATGCACTGCTTCCAACGATGCAGAGTTGTTTAAGGGCATTGCATTCTGTGCACCCTTAGGTGTAATAAATCAGCTGATCTAATTTTTCAGCTCGACGGGGTTTAAGGATCTCCAGAGCTTGTCTGATCAGTGGTGTAAGCACTGTGAGATCTGAGCAGATAACGGAACATTGTGAGCCCCATGTTTGTGCACTAGCTTGTATGCTGGCAGGTTTCTGATGACTGTGGGAAGCTCACTTAGGGATCGAATGGGTCGCTCCATGGGGTCTATTCTCCCAGCCCAATGCACTACACGGCTGGTGGTAGAGTGAAGTGCATTAACCAGAACCTGAAGAACAGTCCCGGACCGCAGTGGCCACTTGCTTCATCCTCATTGAGCATAATACAGTCTGCACCACTCGAGCATAGTGATGACAGGTATTTGTTCCTATTTTGTCTGGTTCTCTCCTGTATCTCCCTTACAAATTCATCAATGGTAATGGATCCCAAGGCATCGTTCTCAGAGCACATTGTGACTGACCAGCTTGGGGTCCTACAGTCCTTTCTGTTTGAACAGCAGATCTGGCTTTATCTTTATAGAAAGCCAAGGATTGTCCTCTTCTGCACTGCTGTACTCAGCATCACCCCAGATATCTCCATCCTAATTGTCTGGAGATGTTGTTAGTTTCCTAATCTGTAAGACTCGCAAACCCCAATTCCTCTTCTTCCCAACCCCTGACCCACGTTCAATAGCTCTGCAGCTCTGGTTCCCAACAGCGTGATGAAGACCCTGGTCTTCTGAATACTGGGACCGGCCCAGAGAGGCTCTGTGACAGATGTGGGTTATCCCAGCTGGAGCACCTGCTACCATTGGTGGTGATCTCGTCCAACTGCCACACCACGAACAGGAACATCCACAGCCAGATCAGGCTGCCCAGAGCCTGACCCAGCCTCACCTTGGAAAGGACAGGGCATCCATCACGTGTCTGGGTAACCTGTTCGACTGTGTCACCACCCTCACTGTACAAGATTTTCTTTATATCTAAGCTGAATCTTTTCTTGTTCTTCCCTTTAGGTATTGAAAGGCTGTTACCAGATCACCTCGGAGCCTTCACTTCTCCAGGCTGAACAGCTCCAGCTCTCTCTCCTTACAGGAAAGGCATTCCATCCCTCGGTTCATCTTTGTGGCTGTTCTCTGGATGTGCTCCAACAGCTCCACGTCTGTCCTGCACTGCAGGCATCCACATCCAGACACAGCACCTCCAGGTGAGGTCTCACAGCGCAGAGCAGAGGGGCAGGACCGCCTCCCTTCGCCTACTGACTGCGCATCTTTGGATGGAGCCCAGCATACAGTTGGCTTTCTGGGCCGGGAAGGCACATTGCTGAGTGCCGCTACTCAGCCTGTTGAGGTCCCTCTGGATGGCGTTGTCCCTCTGGTGTGTCACTGCACCCCACAGCTCGGTGTCATTAGGGTGCACTCCACCCTACTGTCAATGTCACTGATGAAGGGGCAATCCCAGATGTTTGTACAAACTCAGCAAAGAACACGTTGAGAGCAGCGCCACAGAGAAGGATTTGCAGATCCCAGTGGATGAGAAGCTGGACATGAGCCAGCAGAGTGCACTTGCAGCCTGGAAGGCCAGCTGTGTTCTGGGCTGCATTAAAAGAGGAGTGGCCAGAAGGGGCATGGAGGTGATCGTCCCCATCTACTCGGTTCTTGTGAGGCCCCATCTGCAGCACTGTGTCCAGGCCTGGGGCCCCCAGCACAGGAAGGACGTGGAGCTTTTGGAGTGGGTCCAGAGGAGGGCCACTAAGATGATCAGAGGGCTGGAGCAGCTCTCCTACGAAGAAAGGTTGAGGGAACTGGGATTGTTTCTCTTGGAGAAGAGAAAGCTCTGGAGAGACCTCATCACAGCTTTCCAATACTTGAAGGGAGTGCGTAAGTGGGGGGGGGAAACGGCTGTTTATGAGGATGGATAGTGATAGGACAAGGGGAAATGGTTTTAAACTGAGACGGGAGGTTTAGGTTGGTTATTAGAAGGAAGCTTTTCACACAGAGGGTGGTGACGCACTGGAATGTGTGCTTTACCCTCACTTCCAGGAGGATCTGCTCAATGATTTTTCCCAGCACAGAGGTGAGACTGACATGTCGGCAGTTCCCAGGGTCATCCTTTCTATCTGTAATAAGAGCTGTGCTGTTGCCTTTTTTCTGCTCACCAGGGACTTCACCTGACTGCCTCAACTTCTCAAATACCACTGAGAGTGGCTCGGTGACTGCAGCAGTGAATTCCCTCAGGGCTCTGGGACTCGTCTCATCAGGACCTAAAGACTCCTGGATGCTCGGGTCCTCAGGTGGTCCAGAACCTGATCTCCCATCACAGTGTGGGATAGGGAGGGGTCTGTGGGATTGGCATTGCTTCCTCAATCCACACCTACTAAACCAAAGGTGAAGGCAGTGTATAATGAGCAGTTATCAGAGAAGGTGGAAGATGGATGTTGTTGGGTACCTGAGCCTTCTCCTTGTCTGTTGTTCCCAGCTGCAGTGCTGCTGGTAAGCAGCATCACGCACAGAGTGCAGCCACGTTGATCAGAGAAAGGAGTGCAGGTTTGTGAAAGAGGCACATCTGCAGGGCAGTGCCTTCATTACTGCTTGGTGTCCCACAGGTGACAGCGGAGTTGCAGCACTCCCGAGTGCCGTAACGACTGCATGGAGATGCGTGGCTCTTCATGGGAACAGCAAGGAACCGGAATCTGCATTTCCTGGAACGCCCCGGAACCTCGCTTTGCTGGCCGGTAATTGTCTGCTCAGCAGGTAAGGGTAATGCACACCCACCAGTGTTTACCCACCCCATAGCATGGCAGAACACGGTGTTCCCAGAGCTCTTCATTGCACTTCATGGTGCCCTGGATGCTGCCTGTCCTTTTCTGTGTTCTCCTTGTCTCTGGCCTTTCACTGCAGTGTTTTCCTTCCCTTTGCCCTTGCTGTTCCCTACTGCGTTGTCTTGCCCTCCTGTTTTTGTGTTCTATGCCATGTTCATTTGGCCGTTGCCCTTGGCTTTCTTTGCTGCATTCACTTCAGCATTCGGTTTTGGCATTCCATGCTGCGTTCTCTCGCCCTCCTGTTCTGGCATTTCCTTCCATGTTCTCTTAGCCGTTGCCATTGGCTGGGCATTCTCTTGCCCTCCTGTTTTTGTGTTCCATGCTGGGTTCTCTTGGCCATTGCCCTTGGCTTTCTTTGCCACATTCACTTCGGCATTCAGTTTTGGCATTCCCTGCTGCGTTCTCCTGCCCTCCTGTTTTGGCGTTCCTTGCCGTGTTCTCTTGGCCATCATCCTTGGCATTTCCTTCCATGTTCTCTTGGCCCTTGTCTGGGCATTTCCTTGCCCTCCTGTTTTTGTGTTCCATGCCACATCTCTTGGCCCTTGCCCTTGGCTTTCTGTAGCCACATCCTCTTCAGCATTCAGTTTTGGCGTTCCTGGCAGCATTCTCTCACCCTCCTGTTTTGGCATTTCCTGCCACGTTCTCTTGGCTCTTGCCTGGGCATTCCCTGTGACATTCTCTTTGACCTCCTAACTTGTTCCAGCCACATTCTGCATTGTCCTTCTTTGCCGCGTTCTCTTTGGCCTCCTATTTTGGCACTTCCTGCCATGTTTTCTTAGCCCTTGCCTGGGCATTCCATGCCGTATTCCCTTGTCCTTTTGTTTTGGCATTTTGTGCTGCATTCTCTTGGCCTTTGCCCTTGGCCTTTCCTTCTGTGGTCTCTTTGGCTGTATATTTTGGCTTTCCTGTTGCGTTCTCCTTGCTCTCACCTTGGCTTTCCATTGGGTGCTCTCTTTGCTCTTGCCCTTGCCTTAGCTTGGCTGTCTGCTTTGCATTTACCTTGGTTTTCCGTGGGAGTTCAGCTTGCCTTTGCCTTTGGCACTCTGGGATTAGCTGGGAGGCAACATTAAAGTTAACCTTGACCTGAACCCGTAGCTGAATGGGAGTTCTAACGATAATTGTGTTAACCTGCAGTGTATCTGTAAACCAAACCCTTAACCCAGTGTTGAAAATGTCTCTTAACCTGAATGCTGCTGTAAAAATAATGCCTCATGGTTTTTTGTCAAATAACCTTAACTGTGATTGTAGCGCAGAATACTGATGTTAGACCAACTGTAACTTCAACCCTATCAATAACATTAATTATATCCCTAATGTTAATTATAATTGTAATTAATTACAACCCTTGTGTCATCATTACAGCAACGTGCTCAGGGTGCAGCCCCACACATGCGGGGCAGCGCCTTCATTACTGCGTTGTGTCCCACAGGTGGCAGCAGAGCCAGGCGCTCCTGAGCGCTTTAAGGACAGCACGGAGATGCGCAGCTCTTCACAGCAACAGCAAGGAACCAGAATCTGCATTTCCTGAAACGGCCGGGAACCCCACTTTGCTGGCCGGTAATTGTCTGCCCAGCAGGTAAGGGCAATGCACACCCACCAATGTTTACTCATTACTTACTGAGGCACAAGGTAGGGTTCCCAGAGCTCATTTCTGCACTTCACGGTGCCCTGAATGCTGCCTGTCCTTTTCTTTCCGTGTTCTCCTTGCCTCCAGCCTTTCCCTGCAGCGTTCTCCTTGCCCTTGGCTTTCCCTGCTGCGTTCTCTTGCCCTCCTGTTTTGGCGATCCCTGTGGCATTCTCTTGGCCGTTTGCCCTTGGCCACCTTCGCTGCGTTCTCTTTGGCCTTCGGTTTTGGCCATCTGTGCCACATTCCCTTGGCCTTTGTCATTGGCCTTCTTTTCCGCGTTCACTTTGCCTCCCATTCTGGCGTTCCCTGCAACATTGTTTTGGCCTTCAGTTCTGGCATTCGTGGCTGCGTTCTCTTTGGCCATTGCCCTTGGCCATCTTTGCCACATTCCCTTTGGCCTCCTGTTCTGGCGTTCCCTGCAGCGTTCTGTTTGGCTTCGGTTTTGGCGTCCCCTTCCACGTTCTCTTTGGCCATTGCTCCCGGCCTTCTTTGCCACATTCCCTTTGGCCTCTTGTTTTGTCTTCTACAGCATTCTCTTTGCCTTTGGTTTTGGCCTTTTGTGCTGCATTCTCTTTGGCCATTGCCCTTGACCTTCCGCATCGGCCTTCTCTGCAGCGTTCTCATGGACCTTGCTCTCCATTTTGGCCTTCTGCGTTGATCTCTTTGGTCTCTGTTCTGGTGTTCTCTGCAGCCTTCTCCTTGCGCCTGAACTCTGACGCGACCTTTGGCGTTCTCCATGTCTTTCCCATCCCTTTGCCTTTGCCCTCTGTTTCGGTGTTCCCTCGACTGTTCTCCTTGCCTTTTGCTCCTGCCTTTGCCTTGGCCTTCCCTAACGGTCACTCTAACCCTAATCCTGATGTACCTAACCCTAACACCTTTCCTGTTAAATACTCCTAATCTTACTCTGAAGCCATTTCTTGGAGCGGTGTTTGGCTTCCGCGTTTTGTGGGGGTGGGCTGACGGTGAGCGCAGTTTGGGTCTCGGCGTTCCTCCTTCTAAAGCATGTCTCTGTATTACAGGTGAAGATGCCTTCGACGCTTCCAATCGATGACTTCCCCCCTGCGATGCCATTGGCTTTCCTAGCCTCCCACACTCACCACCAGCTTGGTTCGGTCGAGCCGTTACCCGAATCCTGGCTCCGTTCCCTTTCCATGATCTTCCTGTCACTCTGCCACAAGCCCCTACCAAGGTCATCGCAGGCAACGTGTGGGATGCAGTACTCGGTCTCATTACCGTTCATCCCATCGGCCTCAACCCAGCGATCCAACCCACCCGCACCCTTCCTGAGGGCCCTTCTGCTCCCAGGCCAATCAACGCTTCCTTCTGATGCCATCTGCGTTCCTTCCCGGCCACTTTCAGACTCGTGCCCCTTTGTGGCCATTTTGAGAGTTGCTGATTTCAGCGTCTGCATTCAATTGACTTCAACCAAATTGGCTTTAGCTTTACATTCAATTAATGTA
>NW_024967289.1:51177-51775 GCF_019238085.1 Lagopus leucura
AATTGACTTCAACCAAATTGGCTTTAGCTTTACATTCAATTAATGTAGACCAAATTGGCTTTAGTTTTACATCCAATTAATGTAAACCAAATTGGCTTTAGCTTTGCATTCAATTGACTTCAACCAACTTGGCTTTAGCTTTGCATTGGTTACGGGGTTGGGTTAGCTTTGCTTTGTTTGTTCCTAGGCAGGGCTAACCCAACCCCGTAACCAAGGGCCGTCGGAGGCAACTGTGTTCCTTCCCGGCCATTCTGAGACTCGCGCCCCATTGCGGCCATTTTGAGAGTTGTGCTGATTTCAGCATCTGCATTCAATTTATCTCTACCAACTTGGCTTTAGCCTTGCAGTCATTTTGCATCAACCAAATTGGCTTTCGCTTTGCATTCAATTGACTTCAACCAAATTGGCTTTAGCTTTACATTCAATTAATGTAAACCAAATTGGCTATAGTTTTACATTCAGTTGACTTCAACCAAATTGGCTTCAGCTTTACATTCAACTATTCTAAACCAAATTGGCTTTAGTTTTACATTCAATTAATGTAAACCAAATTGGCTTTAGCTTTGCATTGGTTACGGGGTTGGGTTAGCTTTGCTTT
>NW_024967289.1:51785-52533 GCF_019238085.1 Lagopus leucura
TCGGAGGCAATTGTGTTCCTTCCCGGCCAGTCTGAGACTCGCGCCCCTTTTGACTTCAAAAGCAGAACTGCAAACTTCAGAACTTCAAATTCAGACTGCAATGTCTTTGGATGGGCTGAGATCTGCACTGCTTTTGAGATGGGTTGCAGTATACAACATTCTCACAAATGTGGTGTCACTAATGGGGTATGGAGGCTTTGTACCCTTTCTCTGGTTGGTCTGACATGTATGCAAACTTTGTCTTACAACTGTACTGCATATGTGTGTGCTGCGCCTGTAAATTGTGTCGTGCCATGTACGCAATACGTGTTATGTTGCTCCTGTAAACTGTGTTGTGCCATGTACAGAATTATGGATGCTGTGCCTATAAACTAAGTCTGGGAATCACAGACCCCTATTCATTACACGTTCTGCTTCTCAATGCATAGTTGCTGGTATAGTGTGTATGTATATGATCATATGAGTCATGCCTTGTGGAAACAGTGCTGTAATAAACGAATAGTTAAACAATGCACGTATGTTGTGTGTCTTGCTTTGTCACGGCAAGGACTTGAAGGACACTGGAAGGTAGGTGAGAAAGGTAGGTGTGGAGGGTGGTAGACTTAGACACGGGGTTAGACTTAGATGGGGGATTAGACTTAGAGGGGGATTAAACATGGACGGGGATTAGATTTAGATGGGAGATCAGATTTGGGTTAGGTTTAGGGTTTAGGGTTTAGGGTTTAGGGGTAGGGGTTAGGGTTAGGGT
>NW_024967290.1:0-6457 GCF_019238085.1 Lagopus leucura
CAGCGGGGTTGTGTCAACATGACCCTTTTCTGCAAGCCAGCTCTCAGCAATGCTTTCCACACTTCCTCCTTTTTCTCTTAAGGCTAGCAGATTGGCGGAAAAGGCTCTAGATGTAAAGCGAATAATTAAGCTTTGCAGACAGGTAAGACAGCAAGGCACGGATATCATAACCAATAACACAAATCCCAGGAGGACCAACAAATATTTAATTATGTCGCGCACCCAGGGGCCTAAACCAAGACTTTTCAGCCACTGATCTAGCCCCAGACCCTCTTCTACTCGTAGGCTAGAAGTTAGCTCTTGTAAAACAGATAGTTGCTTATGAATAGATTGCGAGTGATCAGACAAGTTCATACAGCACATACCTTCGAGATCCTCACACCCATGCCCATGCACAAGTAGCAGAAAATCAATTGCGGCACGATTTTGCAAAGTGGCATGGCGGACCGAGTCTACATCTAATAAAAGATTACTAATAGCAAGTGATGTAGCATTAGTTTGCTTAGCGAGCCAGCAGCCCAGTTTGTTAAGGATAGATAGAGCTTTGGCGCTGGCTACCCCAGGAGCTAATAGAGAAGAAAAGAACCTCTGTTCAAAATTCCAAAAGTCAGCGTTTGAGTCGCATTCTTTAGTGAAGGCATGAGCCATACGCTTGTGCCTTCTAGGCTGACGGTGTTGTAATACCATTGACGTAGTGGGGGCTAACAATGACAATCAACCTAAGGTACAAGGCCCACCCCTCAATCTGGATGGTGCACTAGGCCACGCTCGGTCGCCACAAATCAAGAATATCCCCGGTGGAAGCTGGATGGGTGAGTTTGATGATCTTGATATGATAGGAGTAGTATAGTTGCACCAGGCAGATGCATTTCGATAAGCAGAGAGAGAGGAGTTGACGACCACTGAATGATTGGCGGGGCTGGCTATTGCAATACTGTTCCAATTAAAAAAGATACACCAGTCGGCCCGTATAGACCCTAATAATTCTAGCTCCTGAGGCTCCAAATCAGTGAGTGGGAAGTACGGTATAAATGAATCCCACCCATCAGCGTACGATCGTGGGTCTGTGCTATTACAGGGGAGGGCTGATGGGGGACAAGGCAAAGAATTTAAGGGTATTCCGACTAAACACGTAGAAAATGGGTTACTTGGAGAAGACATAGCAAGACACAAAACCTCCTGGCCCGTCTGATTAGCGATTGTTACCCAGACATTCTGCTTAGGCTGCGGAGGCATCCAGAGCGTCCGTACGCTTGTCACTAGCAGGGACGTCAGCACCGTCCTTAGAAACAGATTCATGATTTTTCCGAAAGTCCGGTCGGATCCATCGGACTGGAACCCAGAGGGAGCCTGTAGGAGTAGACACACATACATAAACACGTCCCCAGAACAACACTTTAGCCGGGCCTAGCCAGATACCAGATTTCGGATCTCGGTAACGCACCCAGACTTCGATAGACCTTTGTCTAAGTACCTTCCCACCATGTAACTGCACAGGCGACATTTGATCCGAACCAAAAATGCACAGATGGTTTAGTACAAACAACGCTTTAGCCAGCCTGGTTGCTGGGTCAGGCACATCAGAGAACCTTTTAAGATAGCGCTTCAGAGTACCATTTGCCCTCTCTACAATAGCTTGACAAGTAGGGGATTGAGAGATGCCTGTGCTATGTTGGATTCCCCACAGGGACAGGAACCTGCGAAGACGAGCGCTACTGTAGGTCGGACCGTTGTCTGTCTTTATTTTCATTGGCAGGCCCATGACGGCAACTGCAGCACACAGATGCCTTTCCACGTGCAATGCCTTTTCTCCCGGTTGTGCTGTGGCCCAAATAAAGTGAGAAAACGTGTCTATGGAAACATGAATGTACTTTAACCTACCAAACTCAGGGACATGAGTTACGTCCATTTGCCACAACTCATTTACTTTTAGGCCTCTCAGGTTTACTCCACAACCGAATCCAATCCCGCTATTATGATGGGAGCAAACAGGACAAGCCTTGACAATTAATTTGGCTGCCTCCGCAGGGATCTTAAACTGTTGTTGGAGGCCTTTTGCGTTTTGGTGGAAAAATTGATGCGATTCTCGAGCATCTGACAATCGAGATCAAGATGAATTAACTGAGCAGGAAACTAAACTATCTGCTATAGCGTTTCCTTCACCTAACCCCTCTCCCCACATGTGGCTTCGGATGTGGATAACGCAATAGCAGTTAGTTCGGGACTGGGTTGCTCTCTGTAATTGGAGCAGCAGCTGAAATAATCTCGGGTTAGAAACTTCCTTGATGTATGCATGCTCTATTCTGTTGGCAACTCCTGCCTCATATAACGAGTCAGTGACAATATTCACGTCCTCGTTGAAATGTGACAGGGCCCAAACCACTGCTAGGAGCTCTAAGGTCTGTAGAGAGTCCTGCTGATCTCCTGGCATCAAGTGCTGATGCCATTGGTCACCGAGCTTCCAAACCGCCACTGCAGAATGCGATTTCCGGCCGGCATCGGTGTAAACCGTTGTTGCTTTTGGGAGAGGCTGTTTAGAGCACAGGAGTGCCCCCACCCACTGCCATTTACTGAGCCAATTTAAAGGGAGGGCTTCTAAGTTATCGGATAGCACTGTGCTGCTACTGCCTAATAGCACTTCCTGAAGTATTGTTGAATTTCGAAGGTACCAATGCAGTGTTTCTGCTTTCATGGGTATCTGAATCACACTGGGTTCTGTTCCTGTTATTTGAAGAGCCCTCTCCCTACCCTTCCTTATTAACTGTGCTATACATTCTATTTTCTGAAACAATGTTTTTGATTGCTGCAATTTCGGGCAGATCCATTCGACTACCCGCATCCTCTCCCCCTTTTTCTTTTGACATAGTCCCACTATGGGGAATTGAGGGCCCATCCAAACGACCAGATGAAAGGGTAGGTCCAAATCACATCGGGAAATGCAGTGATCTGTAATGTGTGCCGAAATAGTTTGGATGGCAGCACGCTGTTCTTTATCGAGGCTGACGGGTTGTGATGGGTCAGTCCCATGGAGTAAAGGTCGGAGACTAGCAAGGAGTTCATTTGGTATGCCCACAACGGGGCGTAGCCACTGTAGGTCCCCGAGAAACTGCTGTGCGTCATTCAAGGTTTTTAGTTCC
This sequence comes from Lagopus leucura, assembly GCF_019238085.1. Classification (NCBI taxonomy): domain Eukaryota; kingdom Metazoa; phylum Chordata; class Aves; order Galliformes; family Phasianidae; genus Lagopus; species Lagopus leucura. The sequence continues at coordinate 3,138 of NW_024967290.1, forward strand.
GCTTTAATACTTAATTTCTGTGGAGTAATATCAGTCTGAGAAATAATTAGACCCAAGTACTTCCATAGAGATGAGCGTTGAATTTTCTTGTCCGCAATGACGAGTCCTGTTAACGAGAGATGAGATCGAATGATGTCCACATCCTTATCCTTAAAACCCTCAGGGCGAGCAAACAAGATATCGTCCATGTAGTGATAAATCACCATCTCTGGCCAGGCTGCTCGTAAGGGCCGTAAGGCGTGTGCTACAAATAACTGGCAGAGTGTTGGGCTATTCTTCATTCCTTGGGGCAACACCGTCCATTCAAACCGGTCATCCGGAGATGCATGATTGATTGAAGGTAATGTGAAAGCAAAGCGTTTAATGTCCTTTTCATGTAGGCTAATAGTGAAAAAACAGTCTTTCAGATCAATAATGAGGAGGTCCCAGTTACAAGGTAACATAGTAGGATTCGGGACACCAGGTTGTAGCGGCCCCATCCCTTCCATTGGATTGTTAACTGCTCTGAGATCATGTAACAGTCTGAACTTTCCGGATTTCTTTTTTATGACGAAGATGGGGGTGTTCCATGGGCTGGTAGACGGTCTTAAATGGCCAAGTTCTAGCTGATCCTGAACTAACTTGTGTGCCTGGATTAGGTTTTCCCTTTTTAGGGGCCATTGCTTAACCCAAATCGGAGAGTCTTCTAACCATCTTATTTGGATTGGGAAAACCAAAGCACTGGCCCCTACTAAAAACCCTTCTTGTTATTTGTTAGTCGAAACCCCAGCTGGGAGAGAATGTTTCTTCCTAGCAGACAGGCTACACCAAGTGGGAGTGGCAGAATTGACATCTTCAGTGAGAGGCTATAGTTACCGACATTAACAGTCAGTAGGGGTGTCTGTCGAGCAATTATCATGCCTCCCACACCGGTAACTGTACCTGAGGCTTCGTAGCATGGCCAGTGCTCGGGATAAGCAGATGAACTGATGATGCTAGAGTTGGTGCCTGTGTCTAGTAGCGCCGAGAGAGAGATCTTTTCCTCTTTGTATAGTATGGTAATGTGCTGCTTGGGTCGCTGGCCTAGTCCCACTGAAAGCAAGACCAACTTATCGGAGGAGCCGAAGCCACTGCTGCCTCTTGGTCGAATCTCTCGAGGGGTAATTCCAACCGTTTGCTGCTGGAGGGGAACAATTTGAGCGAAACGTTGACCCTGTTGAACCGTAATCGGAGGCCAAGGCGTATATGCCATCACATAAATCTCTCCTTGGTAATCTGCATCAATCACGCCTGGTATGATAAATAATCCCAACATAGACGCAGAGGATCTTCCCAAAGTTAGTCCTCCCATAGGTTGGCCTCCAATAACGAGCGGACCCTTGACCCCGGTGGAGATGCGGGTGGGTTGGTCTGAAGATAGTGTGACAGTTACTGCGGCTGCCAGGTCCAGGCTGAGGCTTCCCCATGTTGCAGGTTGTAGGACTGGTCCTGTAGTTCCGGTTGAGCAGAGGTGGTCGCAATTTGTGTCCTTGCGCGGCAGTTCCTTCTCGCGCTGGTCTGGGAGTTTCCCGGACGGCAGGCTTTAGTTGCGTGCGAGCCAGTCTTGCAGATGTCACACCACACTTTAGGGGTTTTACACTCCTTTCAGACATGACCCATGTTTCCGCACCGGTAACATTTCAGACGACGGGGGCCTTGACCTATTAGAGCACTAGAGCCGGGACCTTGTAAGGGCGCAAGTGCAGCCAGTACCTGACTCTGACAGGCTTGAGCCTGTGCTTTCATACCTTCGCCTAGGTCTTTTATAGTCTGGACTAAGAAAGCCTGTGGTCCAGAGGGTATATTCACCACTTTTTTCTAAAGCTTCCTCAATGGTCCACCCACTGCTAAGATTATTCAGAATTGATTTAGTAGCAGAGTTGCAATTCTGCAGAGCACATTGTTTTAACATGGCGCCCTTCATATAGTCAGGCACCCCCGCAGCATCGATAGCTGCAGCTACCCTGTCAATAAATGATCCAAAAGCCTCATCCCTTTTCTGCTGAATACCCATGTAAGTGGGGATACCCCCAGGTGCCCTAATATGACTCAGGGCAGACCTTGCACAATTCATAGACTCACGTAATTTGTCAGGTCCTAACATCACCTGAGCCTCGATTCTAATAAAATTGCCTAAACCCAGAATCTCATCCAGGGTAATCTGGAAAAGAGGATCTCCTGGCTGGCGTTGAACCAGCACACTTCTTTGGGCTTCATCATGCCAGTGCGCATTAAATAGCAATCGCTGATGTTGGGTTAATATCAACCTGGCTATGCCCCTAATGTCTGTGGGCAATAGTACTTGGGACCCCAAATGAAATCCAACATCTGTTTCGTTGGCTCCCCTGTTATGCCACACTGACTAACTGTAGCTCTGAGTTGAGACAAAAGCTTCCAATCAAGATTTAGAATCGTTGCCTGCATTCCCCCGGCCGCTAATGGCGTATACACTACAGGGAATGCCAATTCTTGCACAGCATTCGCCCCTTCAGCATCCCCCTCCTGCACACATTGGCGCGCCAAATTTGCCCATGCCTCTCTGCGCTGTTTTGCAAGAGCCTCAGTCAGCTCACCCCCCCGCTCCCAGAATAGGCTCTGCCGACTGTACTGGCTCCCTGAGATCTGGCTGGGAGGGCGGCTCCGCTCCTGGAGGGGGAGCTGAAGGATCGATAGCATGAGCTCCGCCGGAGCCAGGAGGAGGAATAGTAATAACATTAACGTCTGGGGGAATGGGTGACGGCCACTCATACCTCTCATTTCGCTGGTGTGCCGACACAATTTCTTGCGCGGCTCTTTTCTCTGCTCGGCTCTGCAGGAGCGCGTTATGTACCGGCCGCCACAATCTACCTAATTTCTTGGCTACCTTATCCCCGTCCAGGGTGGCTTCCCATAGATGGTCCCCAAACCTCCTCCACTCAGATAATTCGTGAACAGAATGAGGGTTTACAAAAAACCCTTTCTCCTGTCTGTATTGCAAGAGCCCAGGGAGCTCCTTTTTTAGATCTATATCTTTTATCCCTCGCTTCTCTAAGAAGCATGTAAAGAGCATATAAGCTGCTTGCCTGTCCATTCTAACCTTTTGCCAGTTGCAGCCTCACAGGGTCCGGCAGCTCGTATCGGCTAGGCTCTCCGATGAGGTCACCTAGGGCGCGGCACTCCTTCCCTGGATAGCAGTGCTTTTGCCGTCCCCGCTGCAGAAAGGACCCGAACCAAGATGCCGTCGACCGTGGTGTTCCGATGATCCTGCCAGCAGTTATCACGTCGGGGTCACCATTTGTCGCAACCGGTGGGAGAAAAGATAC
>NW_024967291.1:0-16877 GCF_019238085.1 Lagopus leucura
TTGGAAGAGTCCTTGAAGATCATAGAAGGTAGAAGGACAAAATGGTTGGGTTGGATGGGTCCTTATAGATAACAGAGCCATAGAGTGGTCGAGTTGGAAGGGACCTTACAGACTACAGAACCACAGGACGGTTGGGTTGGAAGGAACCCCAAAGCCCCCAGCCAGTGCTCTGGTCTTACACCCAAGGCCCTCAGAGGTGACTCCTACAGCAAGGCAAGTTGCAGCCACTGTTCCAGGACAGCTTCTGGCCACCTCCTCCCCAGACACCACCAGCCCATGCAGACGGAGGGTGTGGTGCATGCACGATCCTTACCCAGGGGGTCTGTGGGAGTGCCTTTGAAGATGATGCGGTACGTGGTGAGGAAGATGGCTCCTTCCGCAGGGAGAAGAGGTGGACCACCAATATTCCCCCCGGCGGCCTCCTCCCTCCCGTCGGGCATGAGGTACACACGCAGCCCCTCCATCACACACTCCTCACCCACCAACAGGTTGGGGCGCAGCAGCTTTGGCTACAGGGGTGTAAAACGAGGAGTTTAGGTTTCTGAAGACTGGTAGAACAGCACCAGAACGTTCCCCCGAAGCGTCGCACGTCAGGTCAGTACCTTCTGGATGGGAGGAAGCCTCTTGCTCTCCCTGTGCACAGCATCCAGTGTCTCTATGTGCATCTGCACGATATCTGTGGACAAACACGCAGTCAGAGACCATGAGCTGTCCCACAGATCACCCAGGCTCCACCTCTTGGCATCCCCACTGCCTCTTCCAGAGCCCCTCCTGTACAGCCCCCGCAGCTGATGGGGACCCCCAGTGGAACCACGCGGCCACCCAGCCCCAGCACTGCTGCAGGGCCCATTACCAGGGATCATGACGTGCAGCCCCTTCAGGTGCTCGTTGGTGACTCCGCTCTCAGTGCACACTTTGTCCACGAAGCGGTTGATGAACCGCACCACGTAGTTGGCCACATCTGAGCTTTCAGCATCCTCAAATCCACTTTCCGTGTCGTAGCTCTCGGCCACGCTGCCAGCGATGCTGCCGTGCAGGAGAGAGCAGTTAGCTCAGAGTGCTCCTCTCCGTTGCCATAACCCAGAGCAGGAGGGCCCTGCCTACGCAGGAGAGCCCAGGGGAGACCCCTCCCTTGAGATGAACCCAAACCCAAAGGAGCTTCCACTCCTGCCCTGGGCAGTGCAACTTTCACCGATCCCAACTCGAAGCCAAATAATCTGGATGCTCCAAGGAGCCCCAAGTCCCCAGATTGGGCTGCTCCGCTCCCCCTGCAGTCCTCCAGCCCTCCTGACCTGTTGGTGACAAAGCTGTTGCTGACGCTCTCCACATCCCCCAGCCCGGAGCTGCGCAGCAGGCGGTTCTTGCTGGTGTCCAGAGGCAGCAGCAGGTAGCTCATGCGGTTGGCATAGTGGATGGCCTGGCTGAAAACTGTGCTCTCCTCCTTTTGGATCAGTTCCTGCTGCTTCTCTCGGCTCATGGTGGGCCACAGCCTCAGCTGCTCTGATGCTATCTCAAGGGCAGACCTGGCTTCTTGGGGTTCCTCCGCGCCCTCCTGAAGGAGATGGAACGAATGTCAGAGGTCTGCATGGACAGGAGAGCTGCTGGCCTTCACAGGGCTCTCCCAGTGCCAGGATGCAGTCCCTTGGGCTGCTTCCAGCACCCCATCCATCCCACGGACATCAAGGGAGAGCTGCCCCCACGCAGCTGCTCTGCAGGAACCCGGCTGCCCCCACTCACCTCATCTGTGTGGTTCTCCTCACTGCTGTCCAGGTACAAGGCTCGGATGTGGTTCTGCACATCACTGTAGAACATAGCTTCCCAGAACTGGATGTTGGTCCACACCACGTGCTCCTGCACACAGCTGTAGGCAAACTGCGTGATGCCTGGGCTCAGTTTCTGAGGAAGCAGAAGAGGGACAGAAGAGTTTTATCTGAATGCAGTCCTTGTGCCAGCCTCTCCTCTCCAGATCATTCTTGCTCTCTCCTGCTGCTGGGAAAGGCAGCACGCCCTTGGACACGCAGGAGGGACATCAGCACCACAGTTCCTCCAAGGAGTCCTTGCAAACACTTCTCAGGTTTGCTCAGCACCTACCCTGAGGGCCCAGGAGAGCCTCATGCTACAGATGCTTTCTAGAAGGCAGAATCTTATCAAGCATTACAATGTGCTGCTCGGGGCTGTGGTGGAGTCCCCATCCCTGCAGACATTTAAGGGACGTGCAGACACAGCACTAAGGGACGCTGTTTTGTGATGGGACTTGGTAGGTCAGCTCAGTGGTTGGATTTGATAATACAGAAGGGTTTTTCTAACCTAGATAACTGTAATCTCAGCCCAGCCTGACGGATACATGAGTGCATCCCCAGTCCTAAGCAGCTTTTCCCCAGGTGTTTCAGCTCGGCCAAGCTTGTGCATGGCTGAAAGATACTGGGCAGAATTTCATGCCCCAAGAAGCATCGAGGGGACAATCTGCCCCTAACCCAGTCTCTGCAGCCTCCAAGGAGTTCTGAGGCTGTGAGGGCCACACCAGACACCAGGACACTGCAGATACTCACTCGACAGAAAGCGGTGACCAGCGGCAGGAGCGCGGCTGCAATCCCATGCTCATCCATGGCCGTGCAGTCCTGGGGAAAAGAGCAGAGCTTACAGGAGGATCCACTTCAGGATGGCCAGGTCTGCTCCCACTCCCACCCCACAATTTCTCCCACACTGGGTGATGCTCTCCTTCCCTACCTGCAAGCAGCAGTTCATCATACGGACGATGAAGTCGAACTGCTGGTGGTCCAGCACGGCACGGTTCTGCTGCACGTGCAGATTCAGCTCCTGGGTCAGGCAATGCCGGGCTGCTCGGCCTTTCATGGCACGCAGCACAGCAGGGAACAACTGCACGGAAAGATGGGGAGCAGATGAGCTCCTGAAGTCAGAGTCAGCCCACAGGGAGAGGTGCAGGAGGGGCACCTCGCCCTGGCTGTGTTGGCTGACACTGTGCTGTCACACATGGATCAAAGCAGCGTGATAAACAGCATCTGGGCAGCTGTAGCACAGCCCCAGAGCTCCAGGGTCAGCCACCTCCACAGGATAGACCCTGCAGTGGGGTGAGCAGCCAGGAACCCAGGGACACAAGAAGGAGGAACAGTGCTCAGAGGACAAGTGAGCACGGAAACAGAGCTGCCCAGCAGAGGTCTGGATAGAAGCAAGGAATGCCATGGAGGAGAAGCATTCTTCTGCCCGCTTCTCGGGAGCCCTCCTCACCTTTTTGGCTTCTAACATCTTGTTCTCAAAGACATAGGAGATGCAGTTCCGAACCACCTCCAGGCGGCGGGCGCTGTTGGCCAAGGCGTTGCCATTTCGCTCCATGATGGCTGCTGGAGAGAGAAGCGATGCGGTTCAGGCAGGGCAGGGTCGCAGCCCAGGGAGTAGAAGAATGGGTGTCCCAATGCTCCACACAGGCAGTGCTGTGGGAGGACGCTGAAGGGATTTCAGCAGTCCTCTCATGCTGGTTGGTGGAGCTGAGGGACCTCTGAGCAGCCAGAAGGGGAGAGGCTAACGGGGACAGTGATGTTGAGATGATGGCACTACCCTAAAGTACAAGGGCAAGAATAGAGTCCTGTACCTGGGGAGGAACAACTACAGCATCGGGACAGATTGGGGCTGAGCCGCTGCAAAAGGGCTCTGTAGAGAAGAACCTGGGGGTCCAACAGGCTGACCAACGACTGACCACACGCTGATCATGAGCCAGCAGTATGCCCTGGTGGCTCAGAAGGCCAACGCGTGGCACAGAAGATGGCCAGCAGGGCAGGGAGGTGCTCCTGCCTTCTGCTCTCCACTGGGGGGCACATCTGCAGCACTGCACCCAGTGAGGAACTCCCCAGTTCCAGGCAGACTGGGAAGAGAGAGAGCCCAGCTCAGGGTGCAGAGATGATGGGGGTCTGGAGCAGCTCCTGCTGGGGACAGGCTGAGAGCCTTGGGGCTGTGAGCATGGAGAAGTACGAGGTGGGTCTGAGCACACGTACCAATGGGGGGGCCTGAAGGAACCATGCACTTCTTCTCTGCTTTCACAGCTGGAGGAGCTGTCTGTAGCTTGGCTGTGGCCTGATCGATGATCCACTGCACTGTGCCCTCATCCAAACGTGGGAAGGGCTTCTGGTGCAGGCGCAGATGACAGCCTTCCGTGGGCTTCTGCACTTTGTGCATGGTCACGGCGGGGTATGGGTTCTCCTGGCACAGCAAACAGAGTTTCTTTTCAGCCACGAGGAAGTCGTGCATCATCCCGCAGGCTCGCAGGGGCATCTCTCAGCAGCCTGTGTTCCTTTCCTCTCCCAGCAGCACTTTGCAGCCTCCAGAACCTAGCAGTGCTGAGGGCAGGCTGTCAGCTCACAGTACCATCATACTCTGCTCTCAGGAGCCGCAGGGACAGCACGCTGAGCACACAGCAAAGAGCAAAAAGCACTCAGGAGCTCAGGGCTGGGATGGCTAAAGGCATCTTAGGCCAGTCAGCACGGGCAGCAGCTGCTCCAGAACAAGGGGAAGGAAGTGCCTAATGCCCAGACCACCAAAAACAGGAATACCTCCACTCAGGAAGCGAGGGAGAGGCTGAAACCAGGCAGACACCCTGGGGTCCAGCAGCAGTTTCCATAACAGTGTTTCCAGCACCAGTTACAGTAACATGAGTGGAGGAAGGACAGATGGACATGGGCTCTCAGCCAGGTTCTCCCAACCCTCCCGTCAGAGCAGGTTCCCCTCCTGCACTCACATTTTTGTAAAGTTTCTCTGCCAGCTCCTTAATGTGCCGCAATATTTTCTGCTTGTTCCCCTCTTCTGCACGCATGCGCTTCACTTCATAAGCAACAAGCTGGAAGAAGAGATGGGTGAGAGGAGCAGCTGCCTGCTGGGCAGGATCCAGCATCCTACGATTCCCTGGCTCCATCCCCAGCAGCCTCCATCCCCAGTAGCCTCCACCCCCATCCCCAGCAGCCTCCATCCCCAGCAGTCTCCATCCTTCATCCTCAGCAGCCCCCATCCCCAGCAGCCTCCATCCCTCATCCCCAGCAGCCTCCATTCTTCACCCTCAGCAGCCCCCATCCCCCATCCTCGGCAGCCTCCATCCCCAGCAGCCTCCATCCTTCATCCTCAGTCGCCTCCATCCCCAGCAGCCTTCATCCCCAGCAGCCCCCATCCCCCATCCCCAACAGCCCCCATCCCCAATCCCCAGCAGCCTCCATCCTCCATCTCCAGCAGCCTCCATCCCCAGCAGCCTCCACCCCCCATCCCCAGCAGCCCCCATTCACCATCCTCAGCAGCCCCCAACCCCAGAGGAGCGCTCACCTCATCGAAGAGGTCGATGGAGCGGTACGGAGCTCCCCTCTCTGTCACAAAGCCAGCAAAGGCCATGCCCTCCAGCACCTTGGTAAGGAAGTCATCTTCCGTCAGCCCCCTCTGCCCCAGGAAGGCTGCCTGCAAGAGGGAAGCGTGGTACCATCAGGACAGGAGCTGATGCCATGGCCACGCTGAGCTTGCATCCCTCTGCTCCCGTTGCCTTCTGCTGAGTTAGATTTCCTCCACAGAACCCCAACACCTCCCATGTTTTGCTCCTCTCCTGCCTTGGCTTTGCCAACAGCCCCAAGGCGCTGCTGTTTCCTCTCCCCGGGTCTTGCTTCCTGTCTCCAGGCATGGGGAAAAGCCGTGTCTCAGCCCAGGAGGCACACAGCCCCAGCTGCACTGTGCTCGGGCATAAACAGGGAAATGGCATCTGACCCACATACGACCTTGGGACACTCAAGGACAAACAAGGGATGCAGGTGGAGCTGGCAGTGGTGCAGAAATCACCTGCTGGAAGCACAGGACTTCACTTGCAGACACAGCTATATTTATGCGACCCTTTCCACGCATTCTCTCTCCCTGACCTCAGTGCAAACCCACTTCCAAAAGAGTCATCCCACGGCCACGCAGGGCAGTGTGAAGAGCTGTTCTATGGTGTGGCCACGAGGCCCTGGAGCAGAGAAGCTGCTCCATGCTGGCCTCCTCCTCCCAGCACCAATGCTGGGAGCAGGGCCAGGCCCATGCCCACATCCAGGCCGTACCTTGTGGAAGCGGATGACGGGCTCAGGATGGATGCGGATGATGTGCAGACACCAACGGTAGCCCTGCAGCAGCTGTGCAAACAAGCGGAGGAAGACAGCCCGGATCTCCTTGTCCTGTGCAAAGGGACGGACAGTGCAGTCAGGAGGACAAAGGGACCACAGGGCAAAGGGATCACATTCACGTGTCAGCATCAGCCTCTGCTGAACAGGGCAGGAAACTCAGGGACCTTCTAAAGAACAGAGGAGGTGGGAGATAGATCTCCAGTGCTCCCCCCTTGCCAGCATCTCTGAGACCACATGCATGCAGGAAGGAGCTCTTGTAGCCCTGCAAGGAGCTCTTGTAGCCCTGCGGCCACTTGTGAAGCTCCCATCCCAGAGCAGGGTGCTGGATGCCTGGCAGAGATGGCAGCCTTGTGCCTGGGCTCTCTGCTTCTCGAGGCCCTGTGTGCGGCCCCATTTCACCCACCTGCATTTTGAGAGATGAAGCAGAAATCGTAGAAGGGGGGAATGCCAGATCTGCCACCTCCAGCTCTGGGTCCAAGACCTGCAGAAAGGCACAAGGCACATTCAGGCCCTGGGGATCTGTGCTCACACGAAGCTGCATTCCCCAGAAGCTCAGCAGGACCCACAGGTGTGTTCTTAGGGACCCATGGACAGACTTGAAGCAATCGGTAGCTATGGGAAAGGCTTCTGCCATGCCAGGGGCTGCCCACAGCCAGGCAGAGTGTGCTGAGGCCCTGACACAGCCTGCCCTGAGAGCAGCACGGATGCCCCATCCCAGCAGGTGCAAAGGATGGGGCCCTGAGCAGCCTGAGCTGGTGGGGGGCACCCAGACCATGGCAGAACTGGGGCTTTGCAGTCCCTTCCCACACTACCATTCTACAATTCTATGACTCTGATTCTCTCCAGCTGCTGTTTGGCTGCACTGTCCCAGCACCCGCTCTGCAGGGCCAGCAGGCTGGGAATGCTCTCACTGCCAGCAAATCAACATCAAGGCTGCAGCTGTTTCCTGCCCTGATTCCCAGAAACCTTTGGCAGATGAACCCTACAGCACAGCCATGCACCGGAGGTCACCATGGCTAACAGGATGACCATGAGGCAGCACTGTGCCCTGGTGGCCAGGGAGGCCAATGGCATTGTGGTTGATCAACAGTTGACCAACGGTTGACCAAAAGCTGACCAGGAACCAGCAGTGTGCCTTGGTGGCCAAGAAGGACAACGGGACCCTGGAATGCATTACAAAGAGGTGCTTTAAAGTTGCTCTGTGGAGGACTTGGGTGTTCAACAGTTGATCAGTGGTTGACCACACATTGATCATGAGCCAGCAGTGTGCTTTGGTGGCCAGGAAAGATAATGGGAGCCCAGGGTGCATTGCATAGAGCATGGCCAACAGGACAGGGAGCTCCTCCCTTCTGCTCTGCCCTGGGGAGGGCACAGCTGCAGCACATCCAGTGCTGAGCTTCCCAGTTCAACACAGGAACTGCTGGGAGAGCCCAGCTGTGGCACTTACCATGGAGAGGGCTTCACGGGTCTGCTGAAGGAGAGGCTCAGGGAGCAGGGAGATGTGCACACACTCAGGGACATTCACTGTGCCCCCATCCAGGTCGGCGATAACAACATCCAGCTGAAAGGGGCGAGACAGGAGTGAGACAGTGCCAAGCCACAGCCCACCACCTCCTGCTGGTAATGGTGAGCTAACAGAGAAACAACCCAGCCAAAGAGAGGGGATGTGGGGAACAACAATCTGTCTCCTCTCTGCCCACTGCAAGCTCAAGCATTCCAGCCCTCAGCAGCTATTTTCTCTTGTCTATTAAATATGCAAACACTTGTGATACATGAACTGTAAGGGGTTCCCATCACTGCCTGCTGTGGAGACCACAAGCTGGGTGAGCTCTCACAGGGAACACACTGACATCAGCCCCAGCACAGACTCCTTCCCGCTTCACCAGAATGGCGCTGTTCAGTTTGCTCAGAAGGTTGCACAAAAGCTTGTTTCAGTTGAGATCAGGCTCATTACGCTTTCATTTCATTCAGTTTCTACACTGAAGTCTGTCAGGCTGAAGTGCCAGCACAGCTTCTTGGACCAGCGCTGCCAGCTGAGCTTCAAAATCAAATCCTCAGTTAACCCAGCTGCTGTGGCACGGAACGGAGACCTGACCCAGGCAGAGCAGCCCCAGCCAGCGTGGAGCACAGCCTGAGCTGGCAGCCAGCACAGCACCATGAGCATGAGCTGAGAGCTCAGCTGCTGCCTGAAGCAGGGCTTGGGATGTGGCTGCTCACATCAGGACGTGTTGGGGGCTGAGCTGCTGCAAAGGAGCTGTGCAGGGAAAGACCTGGGGATCCTGGTGGACAGCAAGGCTGACCATGAGCCAGCAGTGTGCCCTGGTGGCCCAGAGGGCCAATGGGACCCTTGGCTGCTCTGCACAGAGTGTGGCCAGCAGGGCAGGGAGGTGCTCCTGCCCTCTGCTCTGCACTGGGGGGCACAGCTGCAGCACTGTGTCCAGTGTGGGGCTCCCCAGTTGCAGGCAGGCTGGGAACTGCTGATAGAGCCCAGCTGAGGGTGCAGAGATGGGGGAAGCCTGGAGCAGCTCCTGCTGGGGACAGGCTGAGAGCTCCAGGGCTGTGGACATGGAGGAGAGAAGGCTGAGGGGGTCTGAGCAGAGCTGGTGGATATCTGAAGGGTTGGAGGTGAGGAGGAAGGGGCTGGGCTGTGTTTGGTGGTGCCCAGCACCAGGACAAGGGGCAGCGGGCGCAGACTGGAGCCCAGGGAGTTGTGTGTGAGTGTGAGGAAGAGCTGTGTGCTGTGAGGGTGGCAGAGCCCTGGCACAGCTGCCCAGAGAGGTGGGGGAGTCTCCTTCTGTGCAGAGATCCAAACCTGCCTGGACACCGCGTACAGCTGCTGGGGCGAGCTGCATGGGGGCACTGCACTGGGGGAGCTGCACACCCCCATGGCTCTGAGTTCTGTGGTCCCACTGCTTCCCTTGCTGCCAGCTCATGGGGTCTCACCAGCTCCTGTGTCTCCGACTGGAAGATGGAGTGGACCCCGATAATGAAGGGTGTCGGCGTGCTCAGTACCTCCAGGAGCTGTGCAGGCAGGATGGGTACGTACGTGAAACTGCAACAAGAGATGAGCGTTGCTGCAGCCAGCTGAGCCCTGCCAGGACCTAGCATCTGCTCCCTGCCCTCCTGGGGGAGCACAGCCCAACAGCACGCCCTCAGCGCTCTCCTGCTCACCAACACTCTTCCATCCCAACCACTCTGTCATTCCACGGTTCTGTGATCTTTAAGGATCCTTCCAGCCCAACCATCCAGTAGCTCTATGATCTATAAGGTCCCTTCCAACCCACCCACTCCGTGGCTCAATGATGCACTGGCACACAGAAAAGGCTCCAGGGAAGGAGCTCTGAGAGCCACGCACATCCTTTACAGCCCACCCTGCACCAGCAATGTGTACAGCACAAATAATTACTGCCCAGGTAATTATGGAGAAAGGGGTGTTAGGTAGCCCAGTGCCCCAACTCAGTCTGAGGCTTGAAGCTCCTCTCTCACCTGTACTTAAGGGGGAACATAAGTGCAAGGAGAGCCCGGCAGGCATCGGTGAGCCGCTGGTAGCTGCTGGAGAGAAACAGGATCTTGTGCTCAGTGAGCGCTGCACAGAAGAGATACAGCACATTGGTGATGCCTGGGGAGAAGGGAGAGAGCAGTGCTCAGAAAGAGGGTTCCCCTCCTGTGCTCCAGGACAGATACTCACAACCTGTTCCTCATCTCCACATCCTGCACAGCAGAGGAGCTGACACCCTCCAGGGGGGCACCTGTGGTGCCCATCCCTTGGAAAGGCACTTGGAGGCCTGAAGGAGCTGATATGCAGGAGGAAGGCAGCTCTGTACAGAGACAGCGATGGGACACGGGGGAATGGCTTTAAACTGGAAGAGGGGAAATGGGGTCAGATATGGGGGAAATGTTTCACCCAGAGGTGATGCAGCCCTGGTGCTGCTGCCCCATCACTGGAGGTGCCCAGGGCTTTGGATGGGGCCCTGAGCAGCCTGAGCTTGGAGGAGGGGGATCCAGCCCAGGGCAGGGGTAGAGCTGAGAGGTCCCTTCCAACCCAACCATTTCATGGCTCAGTGATCTATAAGGTCCCTTCCAATCCAATGATGACCCCATGATCTGTAAGGACCTTTTCAACCCAGCTGCTCTATGGCTCTATGATCTACAAGGTCCCTTCCATCCCAGGCCGTGCTGTGATTCAGTGATTCTCTGCCTCTGCACACTGCTTGCACACTGCTGCCCCTTGCAGGAGGGCAGAGCCAGGGTAGCTCTCTCCAATGCTGTGCAATTGGAGCTGAGCCCTGGGCTGCTTTTGGCACTGGACCCACTGGCAAGGAGGTGTGGGGAAAAGTCTCACCGAGCTGCCGGAAGAGCAGAGCCACGCTGCAGCTGCTGACGGGAAGAGAGTCATTGATGGGTGTCTGGATCACCTGCCTGTCCCCTGCCCCCAGCGAGATCGTCCGCTGCAAGAAAATGCAGGAGGTGATGGGGTGGCATTCAGCAAGGGGCCAGCATGAGGACCCAGGACCACAGTGCCCAAGAAACAGCTCCGTGCCCCCCAGGACAGGGCTGGAGCACAGCAGGCACAGCCTCATCTCTTCTTCTCCTGGGCAGTTTTTCTCCAAACCACAGCACTGGGATGCCTGCAGGTCCTCGGCCTCTCTCCAGAGGCACGAGGGCAGCGTCACATCAATGAGCACTTCTCCAGGGCTGTGCTGCTCTGCAGTAGGTTTGGCCATGTGCCCCATCTCCCCGCTCAGCCCTGTGGGCTCAGGGGGCTGCTCCCAATAAAGGCTTCTGGCCGGGCAGAGCCAGCACCCTGAGCTGCACCCGAGCAGCAAGCCGAGCCTCCTAACCATGGGGAAGCAATGCCATGGGGCAGGAACCAGCCCCGTGGATGTGGCAGCACCAGAGCTGCTTGCACGACCCTTCCACAGGAAGAAGAGAAGGGGCTAACGAGGACACAGACCCCAGAAAGAAAAGGTGTGCGTACCGCTGCTTCGTCGTCCGCGTCAGGCTGAGATAGAGACAGACAAAGATAGCACAGTCGGTTAGAAAGGCACAAACACAGCTGGATGAGGGGGGACAGAGGCACAAAGCGGGGAGCAGAGCTCTCAGAGGAGGAGAGGTGCACACAGACAAAGCAAAGCAGCCACCACCACACTGAGAAAGAGCGTTTGGACACAGCGGGGGCAGAGGGAAAGCACAGGGAGGGGAGCGCCACCAACACACCGTCCTCCCCGCAGCGTGCTGTGTGTCCCCGTGGCACAGATGGATCCTGCCAGAACGGGAAGGTGACAAATGGCAGTGGCCAAAGCACAGCTCACTGCCTTCTTCCTGCTGTGTGCGGGCTCCAGCTGGGAGGAACCAGATGGGGTGGGATGTTGTTGGGTGCCCGCACCCAGCCAGGCATGGCCATGGGCTCAGCTGTGGCTCGCCTGCTTCTCCAGAGCACCAGGTGTGACTGGCAGCCAGCCCCAGGGCCAGCACTGCTCCAGGGGCACGAGGTCAGCCTGAGAGCATAGCCTGTGCCCGGCACAAAACACCCAAACCAACAGCCTGCATGGGGACAGGGAGCAAAAACCCCCTTGGGGTCACAGGGCTCGGCAGTGGGGAGAGCCTCTGCCTGCAGGCACAGAGCTGCAGTGCTGCCTTTGGCTGAGTGCAGGGACACATGCCACCTCTGCAGCTGCTTTCCAAGTGTTAGTGTGGCAGAACAACTCCAGAGGGGCTGTGCTGCTGTCTTCAAACATCTTCTGTGAGAGGGTCTGCCTGGGAGCTGCCCACCTCTCCCATCTCCATCACTCACCCACCTGCTGCCCTCCTGGAATGGGAGCACCTTCCACAGCAGAACCAGAAGCTACCAAACCTCATTTTGTGCCTTCTTTTCCAGGAGTCAGGTATGATATCTAAGTGGGAACTCATCTACTGTGCTGCTTTAATGTTTAATGCTCAGAAAGCTTGGGAAGTTTGGACAGAGGGGTGTGAAAAAGCATCAATGTCTTCAAGATGGGAGCTCGCTCAGTTCTGCTCCTCTGTTTCAGAACTACTTGAACAGTGGAACACATGCCACTGGTTCCAAGTGCTCTGAAGACACAGCCAATGTTTCATCCATTTACCCATGCCCCAGATGCCCTTCCTATTAAGTCTGTTCTCAAACCTTGGGACCACAGACATGCACAGCCTGTGCCTGTTGACCCAGAGCAATGTTCTGTGTGCTCAGATGGGCCCAAGAAGAGCAGCGGGAAACTCTCTGATGCAGGGAGACCACAGACCACAGCAGGGATTTGCACAGCATGAACTGATCTACGCAGCTCCTGGGGGGGTGGAGGGGGAAGGAACAAAGCTGCTGACCCACGGCGAGGTGCTCTCAGCTGCCCCAGAGGCTGAGCTGCTCCAGGTGATGGAGCTGCATTGTTCTGCTCTACAGCACTTGGAAAGGTGCTGCCTGCACAAGCCAGGCCCTGCCAGCAGCAGGGCATGCAGCAATCCCCCAGCAGCTGGTGCAGTGAGCTGCTGCCTGCAGGAGGGTCAGGCAGGCAGGAGCAGAACGCAGCCACGCAGCATGGCTCTGCCCCATGCCATGGGGCTGGGAACGAGGCAGTGCAGGGAGGCTGCGGGCACCCACCTGGGCTCCACCGGTGATGGGGATGGTGCATGTCAGCAGGTTCCCAATGACATTCTCCAGGGACACGTTCAGCCCGTCCACATAGATGGTGTAGATCAAGCCCAGGCTGTTCTGCAGAGGGAAGCACAGCGTGGCTGAGCGTCGCTGCGGGAGGCAGCCACCTCCTGGTCCCCAGTAGCACCACCCTGCCCAGTGCCTGTCCCCAAGAAGGAGCTCAGCCCATGGTTCTTGGCTGCAGTGCTTCAGGTCTTCCCTCCAACCTCTCCCCCTGAGCCCTTCCCAGCAGGGATGGGGTATACAGCACGCACTCTGCTTCCAGCCAGCAACACTGACCTTCCCTGCCATCCCCACCAGGTCACCATGAGCAGAGGGAGGTTCCTGGTCCCTGCACGTCTGCATCAGGTCCCACTCAAAGCCTCAAACATAGGGCATGAAGGAAGGAACCATTTCTCCCTGAGGGTTGGGCACTGATTCTTCTGCACTGGGAGCGAGCATCGGCACCAGCACAGGATGCATCACAGGGCAGTGTCCAGCAGCACGTCCTCTGCGCCATGGATTGGCTGCTGGAACCACCCCAGTCAATCAAGAATTTGAGCAATCTGTCTTCAAGGAATCCCTTTTTCTCTTCAAACCATCTCCCCACATCAGCAAGAAATCACAGAATCACACAACCATTTGAAGATTTGAAAAGACCCCTGAGAACACCCAGCTTGATCCCAGCCCACCTCCCATGTGCTCACTGACCCCAAGTGCCCCAAGCTGGTGAAGTCATATGGGCTGGGAACCACTGCCATGCAGAGAACAAACCTCTGCAGGAAATGTCTTTCTCTTGCAATAAACCAGATGACCCAATTTCAGCCAAAATCATCCCCAAGCACGAGCTGTTTTCCCCCACAGCAGCCTGGCTCACCTGGCTTTGCCCTCCAACCCCAAACTAGTTGTGCATGTCAGAGAATCTCAGCTTTGTGGAGGCAAACCCCAACCAGACGTGGCGATGCCACACAATGAACTGCTCACAACAAGGGAAATGGACTCACGATCCAAGATCTCTGCTGCTCACATGTTCCTCTGTCGGTCTCACTGATCTCACTTGCTGCTTTGTGACCCCCTATCAGCCAACATGGGCCCAACTCATCGTCAGACACCTCCCAGTAACCCCCACCGTCAGTACAAGCTGGGAGATGGAAGGAGCACTGCATCCAGATGGGGAATGCTCAGCACAGCAGAGACACCGACCTGGTGGCTTTCAGAGGGCCCTTCCAGCCCCAACCATTCTGTGACTCTACAAAGGTCCTCTCCAACTCAACCCATTCCATGATTCCATGAGTCTACAAAGGTCCCTTCCAAACCAAAACATTCCATGATTCTGCGATTCTACCTACACACAGCACTGTGTTATGGTTCAGTGCCAGAGCACTGGCACAGGCTGCCCAGAGGACAAGCAGCCTCCATCCCTGGAGGTCAGGTTGGGTATTGGGAACATTTCTTCCCCAAACACCAGTCAAGGACTGGTACAGACTGCCCAGGGCAGTGGAGGAGTCCCCATCCCTAGGGGCATTCAAGGAACGTGGGGATGTGGCACATGGGGATAGTGGGCACAGTGGGGGTGGGTTGGGGTTGGACTTGGTGATCTCAGAGCTCTTCTCCAACCTGAATGGTTCTGTAATTCTCTGATCTCTAACCCCCACCTGGAAGTGGTCCTTGGCACCCCTCTCCAGCTGCCCTGTGCCTGAGCTGGGGTGGGAGCAGCCGTCCCCATAGGATGTCCCTTTGGTGTTCTAGAAAGCCTGGAGTTTGCAGCTTTAGGCTGAAGATTGGAGCATCCTGTGAAGCCTGACATTTGTAACAGCTCTAGGCTGAAGAATGGGTGACATTATTCCCTGACAGTCCTTCTCAATCCCACTGGTGGCTGAACATCCTGATGGAGCACCCCACGCTGGGGCAGGCTGAGAGCAAGAGCTCCAAGCAGCTGCCCAGAAGCAATACCCCACAGTGGGAGGGAAACAAGGAGAATGGGGAGAAGTGTGATGGAGCTCTCCTCCTCCACATGAGGTGCTCACCCAGCACCCAAGCTGGCAGCAAATCTTCTGTATGCCCCAGATGGACTCCTCCTTTGGATCCCTCGCACCACAAGCACAGGGCAAGGCAGCTGGTGCCACCTGCAAGCAGCACATGCCCTCCCAGACCTGTCACAGCCACATAACACAGTGAGCTGGGAGAAAACAAAGGTGGCAGAGATAAAGGTCCCCAAAGGAACGGGCTGTTCTTCACGGGTGTTGCATTCACAGAATTGGGTGGCTGTGCTGTTCTGCAATGCTGGGTGCGGAGTCGGCCCCGTGCTGAGCTTCCAGCTGCTCCCAGCGCTACCAGCTCCATGCTGGGGCTGCTCACTGCCTCTCCTTGCCCCACACACTTACCCTGAACACCTCAGCGTGGTCCAGCCTTGACACCAGCACCAGGCTCTTGGGAGCAAAGAGCTGTGCCGGTTGGACAGGAGAAGCCGATTCCTCTTCCTCCTCTTCTCCATTCCTGGGGTGGCTTTGAGGCTGTGGTGACACAGATATCAGCCCAAACTAAGGCACAGACACCCTTCCCAATCCTTCATCCCAGGTTCTTCCACCAAGGGGACACCCAGAGAAGCCCCCACCCCTTCCCCAGCCCCACACCCGCTGTACCTGCGCGCTCTCCACAGCCTCCCAGAAGGTGAAGCAGGCGCAGTAGTGCCTCTCTGAGTTGATGTCGGTCAGCACGGCCACGAAGAAGGTGGGGGGGTTCCTCTCTGTGAAGAGCTGCCAACCGCTGGGCTGGCAGAACTGCGAGACAGGGCAGGGGATGGGGGTCAGCACTGTGGGCTGCACATCGCCCCATGCCCTTCCTTTGCTGCAGGAAGAGTAGGGCTGAGGCTAAAGCATCGGTATGTTAGCAACTTTATTTCTCTTAAATCCAAACACAGCCCCACGTTAACCTCAGGGAGTAGAGTTAATCCAGCCCAAAGCAGGGCACGATGCTCCGGGAGGTGGCACTCCTCGCATTGCCAACGCAGCCCCGCAGTGCTTCACTGCTTCCTGGGGACTTCCCGAGTAATTCCAGCCCCAGAACTCCTCACGTGGTTTCCAAATCTCAAGGGATTTTCCTGCCCTTCCCCTTCTCAGCATCTGCATTGGGTTGGTGAGCGCTGGAAAATTCCCTGATGTTCTCAGGGCTCCACGGAAAGAGCAGAAAAACTCAGCGGTTTCTGAGCGCAGGGCGACAGAAGGGAGGTTGAAAACAGGGCAGCGGGGACAGGATGACCCCAACGTCAGCTCCAGCCCTCAGTGAGTGAAGCAGTTTCTAAGCTACTGTAGTTCTGCAACCTTTGCCTGCTCTCCATTCCCCCTCATCACACTCCATGTGCTCCAGGACATACATCCAGCTCCACTCCAACATAACAGGGCAGCCCCACTGCCACAAACCTGTAGTGCTGCATGGGGTTGCTGTGGCCCAAGTGTCACATCTCTCATTTGGCCTCACTGACTTCTACACAACGTTGATCCCACCTATCCAGATCCTTCTGCCAAACCACCACAGAATCCCTGAACATGGAAGGGACCCACTGAGTCCAACTCCTCGCTCCACCCAACCCCAATGTCTCAGAGCACTGTTCAAATGCTCCCTGAGCTCTGTCATTTTGGGGCCATGCCCACTGCCCACTGGGAAACCTGTTCCATGCCCACCGCCTTCTGGTGCAGAACCTTTCCTTAACCCCCACCTGGTCCTCTCCTGACACGGCTCCAAGCCTTCAGGAAAGATAAGTGATGGCTCAGTGCTCCCCCTGGAAGATGGGCACAACTCTGTGGAAGACAAGAGCAGCATTCCCAGAACCAACACTACAGAACCCAAACCATTTTGTGACTCCATGAAGGTCCCTTCCAACTCAACCCATCCTGTGATCCTATAAAGGTCCCTTTCAACTCAACACACGTTCTGTGATCCTATGAAGATCCTTTCCAATGCAAATCATTCTATGATTCCATGAAGGTCCCTTCCAACTCAAATCATTCCATCATTTCATGAACATCCCTTCCAATTCAGAACATTCTGTGATTCCATGAAGGTCCCTTCCAACCCAAACCATTCTGTAATCCTAT
>NW_024967292.1:0-1258 GCF_019238085.1 Lagopus leucura
CTGTGACCCCTCTGTGACTCCACCGTGACCCCATGACCCTTCTGTGACCCAACCCCTCCCCTGTGACCCTGCTGTGACCCCATGACCTTAATGTGACCCCTCTGTGACCCCATGACCCCTCTGTGACCCCTCTGTGACCCCATGACTCCATTTTGACCCTCTGCGACCCCCTGTGACCCCACCATGACCCGTGACCCCCCGGTGACCCCACCGTGAACCCACGACCCCTAAGACCTGAGCAAGCTGCTGACCTCTGACCCTGCCTTGACCTCTCCACGACCTCTGCCCTCTCTGTGACCTCTGACCCCAAGACCCCACCATGACCCCTGTCGGCCCCTCCGTGACCCCCTGTGAATCCTGTGACCTCTGACCCCACTACGACCCCTCTGGGACCCCACCATGACCCCACGGTGACCTCTGACCCCACCACGACCTCTGACCGTTGTGACCCCATTGTGACCTCTGACCTTTGACCCCACAGACCCTTGCTCTGGGCCTGGCTCTGCTTTACGCCTACGACGCCTTTGGCACCATTCGGACCCGACTGGGGCAGCCCCATGGTGAGGGCAGCTGTGGGGCAGCCCCACACATCCCATAATATGCAGCTATGGGGCAGCCCCACACATCCCATAATCTATGGGGCAGCCCCACAGATTTCCTGTTCTCTCTTTTCAGACCCACAACTGACCGGGACCTGAGCGACACCCGAACCCACAACTCTGCCCCATAGCATCCCAGGATTCTGCCCCATAGATTCTGCCCCATAGATCCGCGCTGCCCCATAGATTCGCCCTATAGCTCTGCCCCATAGATTCTGCCCTATTGCTCTGCCCCATAGATCTGTATCCTGTAGATTCACCCCATAGATTCCGCCCCATAGATTCCACCCCGTAGATTCTGCCCCATAGATCTGTGCCCCATAGACCTGTGCTGCCCCATAGATCTGCCCCATAGATCTGTGCCCCATAGATTCCACCCCATAGAACCATGTTGCCCCATAGCTCTGCCCCATAGCTCTGCCCCATAGATTCTGCCCCATAGCTCTGCCCCATAGCTCTGCCCCATAGATCCGCCCCACAGATCCATGCAGCTAATTAAAAGTTAATTAAAATCAATCGACCAGGAAGAAACTCGTTGCTAAAAACCATAATTAAAGCTTATTAGTAATAATTACCCATCATTAATATTTATAGCTTTTCTAATAGCTACTGTTGCTCATTAATCAAAACTAACCCCAAATAATTGCAAGGCTTAATTG
>NW_024967293.1:0-1792 GCF_019238085.1 Lagopus leucura
CAGTCAGTAATCATCCTGTTGTTTCCAAGCTGTCTCGGTGCTCTCCTTGCCCTATTGATATGGTGATTTTCTTTAAAGTCATCATCGTTAAACAAAGAGCACTGGGGGATGATGCCAGGCCTTCCCAATGTCTCTTCAGGCGCTTCCTCGGGCAGGCCATCACTTGTTCTCTGGTTTGCTCTCGTGCAGGATATTCTTGCGGTGTGTATGACAAAATATACATCTATACATCTATACACAGAGTGTGCGTTCCTGGGAAGGTTCGTCTAGAGGATAAGTGATGTAAACTTATCAGAGATCTTGCCCAAGTTAAGTGGAAGGACTCCCAGAAAGAACTAGGATAGCAGAGATCATGAAATAAAAATCATTTTATCCAAATGTAACGGCTCCACTGGTGTTTGCTTCTCAATGTAGCACTGTCTCGATCAATCACTCTACTAGTTCCCCCACAAAGAGGATAACACAGCAACCAGTGGCCATCAGGGCTCCTGCACTACTATCAAAGAAGTAAATGTGGATACAGTCACCCCTTTCCATTCACCAAACCAGGACTCCAACCATCCAGTGACAGAATTATCTATTCCTGATTTTTCTGCCATTTCATTGACAAGGATGGCACCAAGCCCTTGCAATGCCTTCGTTATGATGTCATCCAGAGCTGTGTTATTGGGACGAAGGTGCATCAACGGGTACCCAGCGTTACATATACACTCTTGTATCATATCTTAGGAGATCCTATTTTTTCAGGCCACCCTACTTGTGGCATATAACTGTCCTGCAATTCTCTTTATTGCACTCTTTGTATAATTTGTAAATCTCCATTGATTATAACAGATGTAGTTAATCCAATTCTTGTTGATCATCACCCACCAGGACAGTGACTCAAACCCTGCAACATTTTGATTTCTTGCCTTAAAATCATCAGGGACAACAAGAAGAAAAGTTTAAATCCTTAGCTTGCCCACATACCAAACAATACTGATATGCCATGATGTTTGTCACAAGAGATACATAAGTATTTACATCAAATGCTGTACTCATCAAATCAACATTTCTAACAATTACAAAAGCCCACATTTCTGTCTTTGGATTCATAATTTTAAGGGTCCAGCTGATTTCCGTTCTCATTGTGTTCGATGGACCTTCTTAACTCTAGTATGATGTATCCACAATGCTTTTACTGTTGCGTGGGATGTTAGCAGCACCTGGAACAGACCTACCCAGCTTGGTTCCAGGGGCGAATCTTAAAGAGATTTATTACATACATATTATCGAGCCATATCAAGGCCTTGGGCTCTAGTTCCTAGAACCAGTTTCTCTTTTTCTCAAAGCTATTCCTGTAGACTTATCATATGCTCAGTTAGTATTTTGCTCCCTACTGGGGTAGAAATCCCCTTTTGTACAACATAAGGCCTTCTGTACAGTATTTTGAAAGGACTTAACCCCTCTTTGGCTCTAGGTTTTGTTCTGGTACTAAGGAGAGCCAAAGGCAACAACTGTGGTCAGGATAGTCCAGCTTCCTGGCCCAGTTTTACAACCTGCGATTTAATTAGACAGTTCATCTTTTCCCCCTGACCACTTGCCTGTGGTCTGTGTGCTATGTGCAATTGCCAATTTATTCCCAATGCTTGCTGACCTGTTGGACAATCTCTGCAATAAAATGAGTTCCCTGGTTGAAGGGTATTGTTGCAGGACACCCAAACCTTGGAATAATCTCCTGCAAAAGTACCTTGGTTACTTCCTTGGCTCTATTGGTCCTGCAAGGGAATGCTTCTGGTCACCCTGAGAGGGT